>NW_027103004.1:197500-307500 GCF_036373705.1 Amia ocellicauda
GTGATTTGTCGCCCTCTGGTGTGTAAAAGATGCAAAAGCTTACAGAACCTGGTATTCCCAGGCGGTCTCCCATCCAAGTACTGACCAGGCCCGAGCTTGCTTAGCTTCCGAGATCAGACGAGATCGGGCGTATTCAGGCTAGTATGGCCGTAAGCCAGGGAGGCTGTCCCTGACGCTCTACTTAAAGGGAAGGCAATATCCGTTTCTGCCGTTCATACTTACAGTTGAACTGTCTCTCTACTCTAAAGCCCGGGACACACCAGCGCGCCGCAGACAGTCCCTGCTTACATGCCACATTGTGGCAACGTTGTGCGTTAGCTGGGGTGCCACACCAGACCGGAACTATATATTACAAAACGAACACATTGTCTTGATAAAACAGCTGTAATTGAGTGCCTGACACGCCAGTCAAGCGCAATCTTGAGAAGGTGTGCATTTCAGTAAGGATTTCAATTGACATGCAGTATGAAACTGAAAGGAGGTTGCATCACTATGATGCATAACATTGCATGTATTGTATTTTCAAGTGTGTGCATTCATCCTGTTGTCATTTTGTTTTGAAAGCAGAAGAATCATTCAACAGGTTGCTGAGACAAATGTAAACCAGTAAAACATATGAAGAGAATCAAACCTTGAATATAAGTTCAGTTGTTTAAACATTTGACAAACTATGGTGAGGGGGTAAGAAAACACACAAATCCAGCAGCTCCTGTATTTCAATACACCAGAACCCAATATTATTGGCGAGTCGGGTAGTCCATCATCACAGTTCGAGGGCAGGCATCATTTCAGTAATTTCATCCCGTTGCATTCACATCCGTGCCTTGAATGAGATTGAATGTGATCTTTGCTCTCAAGTATGTTCCCAAGTTTTACACTTTCGTGCTTTGCATGAATGGGAATGGAACCGTGTGTGTTGAATGAGGCTCCTTGTGAGCACTGAACTTTGTCCGGTGGAGTTCCTTTTTGTGTTGCTGTAATTGTGTCATTTCTCGATGAGAAAGATTAGGCAACATTTAGTCACTTCTAGCCATGATGCTCAATTTATTTACGAATGTACCCTAGTTACTAGGGACCGTTTACGTTGGAGAACAAGATCTATTGTATGCCTGTGTATTTGGGGAAGTCAAATCTGAAATAATGATGAAATTGCGTGTATCCAAAGTTAAAACTCGTGATTTGTCGCCCTCTGGTGTGTAAAAGATGCAAAAGCTTACAGCACCTGGTATTCCCAGGCGGTCTCCCATCCAAGTACTGACCAGGCCGGAGCCTGCTTAGCTTCCGAGATCGGACGAGATCGGGCGTATTCAGGCTAGTATGGCCGTAAGCCAGGGAGGCTGTCCCTGACGCTCTACTTAAAGGGAAGGCAATATCCGTTTCTGCCGCTCATACTTGCAGTTGAACTGTCTCTCTACTCTAAAGTCCGGGACACACCAGCGCGCCGCAGACAGTCCCTGCTAACACGAAACGTTGTGGCAACGTTGTGCGTTAGCTGGGGTGCCACACCAGACCGGAACTATATTTTACAAAACGAACACATTGTCTTGATAATACAGCTGTAATTGAGTGCCTGACACGCCAGTCAAGCGCAATCTTGAGAAGGTGTGCATTTCAGTAAGGATTTCAATTGACATGCAGTATGAAACTGAAAGGAGGTTGCATCACTATGATGCATAACATTGCATGTATTGTATTTTCAAGTGTGTGCATTCATCCTGTTGTCATTTTGTTTTGAAAGCAGAAGAATCATTCAACAGGTTGCTGAGACAAATGTAAACCAGTAAAACATATGAAGAGAAACAAACCTTGAATATAAGTTCAGTTGTTTAAACATTTGACAAACTATGGTGAGGGGGTAAGAAAACACACAAATCCAGCAGCTCCTGTATTTCAATACACCAGAACCCAATATTATTGGCAAGTCGGGTAGTCCATCATCACAGTTCGAGGGCAGGCATCATTTCAGTAATTTCATCCCGTTGCATTCACATCCGTGCCTTGAATGAGATTGAATGTGATCTTTGCTCTCAAGTATGTTCCCAAGTTTTACACTTTCGTGCTTTGCATGAATGGGAATGGAACCGTGTGTGTTGAATGAGGCTCCTTGTGAGCACTGAACTTTGTCCGGTGGAGTTCCTTTTTGTGTTGCTGTAATTGTGTCATTTCTCGATGAGAAAGATTAGGCAACATTTAGTCACTTCTAGCCATGATGCTCAATTTATTTACGAATGTACCCTAGTTACTAGGGACCGTTTACGTTGGAGAACAAGATCTATTGTATGCCTGTGTATTTGGGGAAGTCAAATCTGAAATAATGATGAAATTGCGTGTATCCAAAGTTAAAACTCGTGATTTGTCGCCCTCTGGTGTGTAAAAGATGCAAAAGCTTACAGCACCTGGTAATCCCAGGCGGTCTCCCATCCAAGTACTGACCAGGCCCGAGCCTGCTTAGCTTCCGAGATCGGGCGTATTCAGGCTAGTATGGCCGTAAGCCAGGGAGGCTGTACCTGACGCTCTACTTAAAGGGAAGGCAATATCCGTTTCTGCCGCTGATACTTGCAAATGAACTGTCTCTCTACTCTAAAGTCCGGGACACACCAGCGCGCCGCAGACAGTCCCTGCTAACACGAAACGTTGTGGCAACGTTGTGGCAACGTTGTGCGTTAGCTGGGGTGCCACACCAGACCGGAACTATATTTTACAAAACGAACACATTGTCTTGATAAAACAGCTGTAATTGAGTGCCTGACACGCCAGTCAAGCGCAATCTTGAGAAGGTGTGCATTTCAGTAAGGATTTCAATTGACATGCAGTATGAAACTGAAAGGAGGTTGCATCACTATGATGCATAACATTGCATGTATTATATTTTCAAGTGTGTGCATTCATCCTGTTGTCATTTTGTTTTGAAAGCAGAAGAATCATTCAACAGGTTGCTGAGACAAATGTAAACCAGTAAAACATATGAAGAGAAACAAACCTTGAATATAAGTTCAGTTGTTTAAACATTTGACAAACTATGGTGAGGGGGTAAGAAAACACACAAATCCAGCAGCTCCTGTATTTCAATACACCAGAACCCAATATTATTGGCGAGTCGGGTAGTCCATCATCACAGTTCGAGGGCAGGCATCATTTCAGTAATTTCATCCCGTTGCATTCACATCCGTGCCTTGAATGAGATTGAATGTGATCTTTGCTCTCAAGTATGTTCCCAAGTTTTACACTTTCGTGCTTTGCATGAATGGGAATGGAACCGTGTGTGTTGAATGAGGCTCCTTGTGAACACTGAACATTTCCCGGTGGAGTTCCTTTTTGTGTTGCTGTAATTGTGTCATTTCTCGATGAGAAAGATTAGGCAACATTTAGTCACTTCTAGCCATGATGCTCAATTTATTTACGAATGTACCCTAGTTACTAGGGACCGTTTACGTTGGAGAACAAGATCTATTGTATGCCTGTGAATTTGGGGAAGTCAAATCTGAAATAATGATGAAATTGCGTGTATCCAAAGTTAAAACTCGTGATTTGTCGCCCTCTGGTGTGTAAAAGATGCAAAAGCTTACAGCACCTGGTATTCCCAGGCGGTCTCCCATCCAAGTACTAACCAGGCCCGAACCTGCTTAGCTTCCGAGATCGGACGAGATCGGGCGTATTCAGACTAGTATGACCGTAAGTCAGGGAGGCTGTCCCTGACCCTCTACTTAAAGGGAAGGCAATATCCGTTTCTGCCACTCATACTTGCAGTTGAACTGTCTCTCTACTCTAAAGTCCGGGACACACCAGCACGCTGCAGACAGTCCCTGCTAACACGAAACGTTGTGGCAACGTTGTGCGTTAGCTGGGGTGCCACACCAGACCGGAACTATATTTTACAAAACGAACACATTGTCTTGATAAAACAGCTGTAATTGAGTGCCTGACACGCCAGTCAAGCGCAATCTTGAGAAGGTGTGCATTTCAGTAAGGATTTCAATTGACATGCAGTATGAAACTGAAAGGAGGTTGCATCACTATGATGCATAACATTGCATGTATTATATTTTCAAGTGTGTGCATTCATCCTGTTGTCATTTTGTTTTGAAAGCAGAAGAATCATTCAACAGGTTGCTGAGACAAATGTAAACCAGTAAAACATATGAAGAGAAACAAACCTTGAATATAAGTTCAGTTGTTTAAACATTTGACAAACTATGGTGAGGGGGTAAGAAAACACACAAATCCAGCAGCTCCTGTATTTCAATACACCAGAACCCAATATTATTGGCGAGTCGGGTAGTCCATCATCACAGTTCGAGGGCAGGCATCATTTCAGTAATTTCATCCCGTTGCATTCACATCCGTGCCTTGAATGAGATTGAATGTGATCTTTGCTCTCAAGTATGTTCCCAAGTTTTACACTTTCGTGCTTTGCATGAATGGGAATGGAACCGTGTGTGTTGAATGAGGCTCCTTGTGAACACTGAACATTTCCCGGTGGAGTTCCTTTTTGTGTTGCTGTAATTGTGTCATTTCTCGATGAGAAAGATTAGGCAACATTTAGTCACTTCTAGCCATGATGCTCAATTTATTTACGAATGTACCCTAGTTACTAGGGACCGTTTACGT
Source organism: Amia ocellicauda (assembly GCF_036373705.1). NCBI lineage: Eukaryota > Metazoa > Chordata > Actinopteri > Amiiformes > Amiidae > Amia > Amia ocellicauda. Next base: position 202,109 of record NW_027103004.1, read on the forward strand.
TGGAGAACAAGATCTATTGTATGCCTGTGAATTTGGGGAAGTCAAATCTGAAATAATGATGAAATTGCGTGTATCCAAAGTTAAAACTCGTGATTTGTCGCCCTCTGGTGTGTAAAAGATGCAAAAGCTTACAGCACCTGGTATTCCCAGGCGGTCTCCCATCCAAGTACTAACCAGGCCCGAACCTGCTTAGCTTCCGAGATCGGACGAGATCGGGCGTATTCAGACTAGTATGACCGTAAGTCAGGGAGGCTGTCCCTGACCCTCTACTTAAAGGGAAGGCAATATCCGTTTCTGCCACTCATACTTGCAGTTGAACTGTCTCTCTACTCTAAAGTCCGGGACACACCAGCACGCTGCAGACAGTCCCTGCTAACACGAAACGTTGTGGCAACGTTGTGCGTTAGCTGGGGTGCCACACCAGACCGGAACTATATTTTACAAAACGAACACATTGTCTTGATAATACAGCTGTAATTGAGTGCCTGACACGGCAGTCAAGCGCAATCTTGAGAAGGTGTGCATTTCAGTAAGGATTTCAATTGACATGCAGTATGAAACTGAAAGGAGGTTGCATCACTATGATGCATAACATTGCATGTATTGTATTTTCAAGTGTGTGCATTCATCCTGTTGTCATTTTGTTTTGAAAGCAGAAGAATCATTCAACAGGTTGCTGAGACAATTGTAAACCAGTAAAACATATGAAGAGAAACAAACCTTGAATATAAGTTCAGTTGTTTAAACATTTGACAAACTATGGTGAGGGGGTAAGAAAACACACAAATCCAGCAGCTCCTGTATTTCAATACACCAGAACCCAATATTATTGGCGAGTCGGGTAGTCCATCATCACAGTTCGAGGGCAGGCATCATTTCAGTAATTTCATCCCGTTGCATTCACATCCGTGCCTTGAATGAGATTGAATGTGATCTTTGCTCTCAAGTATGTTCCCAAGTTTTACACTTTCGTGCTTTGCATGAATGGGAATGGAACCGTGTGTGTTGAATGAGGCTCCTTGTGAGCACTGAACTTTGTCCGGTGGAGTTCCTTTTTGTGTTGGTGTAATTGTGTCATTTCTCGATGAGAAAGATTAGGCAACATTTAGTCACTTCTAGCCATGATGCTCAATTTATTTACGAATGTACCCTAGTTACTAGGGACCGTTTACGTTGGAGAACAAGATCTATTGTATGCCTGTGTATTTGGGGAAGTCAAATCTGAAATAATGATGAAATTGCGTGTATCCAAAGTTAAGACTCGTGATTTGTCGCCCTCTGGTGTATAAAAGATGCAAAAGCTTACAGCACCTGGTATTCCCAGGCGGTCTCCCATCCAAGTACTAACCAGGCCCGAACCTGCTTAGTTTCCGAGATCGGACGAGATCGGGCGTATTCAGACTAGTATGACCATAAGTCAGGGAGGCTGTCCCTGACCCTCTACTTAAAGGGAAGGCAATATCCGTTTCTGCCACTCATACTTGCAGTTGAACTGTCTCTCTACTCTAAAGTCCGGGACACACCAGCACGCTGCAGACAGTCCCTGCTAACACGAAACGTTGTGGCAACGTTGTGCGTTAGCTGGGGTGCCACACCAGACCGGAACTATATTTTACAAAACGAACACATTGTCTTGATAAAACAGCTGTAATTGAGTGCCTGACACGCCAGTCAAGCGCAATCTTGAGAAGGTGTGCATTTCAGTAAGGATTTCAATTGACATGCAGTATGAAACTGAAAGGAGGTTGCATCACTATGATGCATAACATTGCATGTATTATATTTTCAAGTGTGTGCATTCATCCTGTTGTCATTTTGTTTTGAAAGCAGAAGAATCATTCAACAGGTTGCTGAGACAAATGTAAACCAGTAAAACATATGAAGAGAAACAAACCTTGAATATAAGTTCAGTTGTTTAAACATTTGACAAACTATGGTGAGGGGGTAAGAAAACACACAAATCCAGCAGCTCCTGTATTTCAATACACCAGAACCCAATATTATTGGCGAGTCGGGTAGTCCATCATCACAGTTCGAGGGCAGGCATCATTTCAGTAATTTCATCCCGTTGCATTCACATCCGTGCCTTGAATGAGATTGAATGTGATCTTTGCTCTCAAGTATGTTCCCAAGTTTTACACTTTCGTGCTTTGCATGAATGGGAATGGAACCGTGTGTGTTGAATGAGGCTCCTTGTGAACACTGAACATTTCCCGGTGGAGTTCCTTTTTGTGTTGCTGTAATTGTGTCATTTCTCGATGAGAAAGATTAGGCAACATTTAGTCACTTCTAGCCATGATGCTCAATTTATTTACGAATGTACCCTAGTTACTAGGGACCGTTTACGTTGGAGAACAAGATCTATTGTATGCCTGTGAATTTGGGGAAGTCAAATCTGAAATAATGATGAAATTGCGTGTATCCAAAGTTAAAACTCGTGATTTGTCGCCCTCTGGTGTGTAAAAGATGCAAAAGCTTACAGCACCTGGTATTCCCAGGCGGTCTCCCATCCAAGTACTAACCAGGCCCGAACCTGCTTAGCTTCCGAGATCGGACGAGATCGGGCGTATTCAGACTAGTATGACCGTAAGTCAGGGAGGCTGTCCCTGACCCTCTACTTAAAGGGAAGGCAATATCCGTTTCTGCCACTCATACTTGCAGTTGAACTGTCTCTCTACTCTAAAGTCCGGGACACACCAGCACGCTGCAGACAGTCCCTGCTAACACGAAACGTTGTGGCAACGTTGTGCGTTAGCTGGGGTGCCACACCAGACCGGAACTATATTTTACAAAACGAACACATTGTCTTGATAATACAGCTGTAATTGAGTGCCTGACACGGCAGTCAAGCGCAATCTTGAGAAGGTGTGCATTTCAGTAAGGATTTCAATTGACATGCAGTATGAAACTGAAAGGAGGTTGCATCACTATGATGCATAACATTGCATGTATTGTATTTTCAAGTGTGTGCATTCATCCTGTTGTCATTTTGTTTTGAAAGCAGAAGAATCATTCAACAGGTTGCTGAGACAAATGTAAACCAGTAAAACATATGAAGAGAAACAAACCTTGAATATAAGTTCAGTTGTTTAAACATTTGACAAACTATGGTGAGGGGGTAAGAAAACACACAAATCCAGCAGCTCCTGTATTTCAATACACCAGAACCCAATATTATTGGCGAGTCGGGTAGTCCATCATCACAGTTCGAGGGCAGGCATCATTTCAGTAATTTCATCCCGTTGCATTCACATCCGTGCCTTGAATGAGATTGAATGTGATCTTTGCTCTCAAGTATGTTCCCAAGTTTTACACTTTCGTGCTTTGCATGAATGGGAATGGAACCGTGTGTGTTGAATGAGGCTCCTTGTGAGCACTGAACTTTGTCCGGTGGAGTTCCTTTTTGTGTTGGTGTAATTGTGTCATTTCTCGATGAGAAAGATTAGGCAACATTTAGTCACTTCTAGCCATGATGCTCAATTTATTTACGAATGTACCCTAGTTACTAGGGACCGTTTACGTTGGAGAACAAGATCTATTGTATGCCTGTGTATTTGGGGAAGTCAAATCTGAAATAATGATGAAATTGCGTGTATCCAAAGTTAAAACTCGTGATTTGTCGCCCTCTGGTATGTAAAAGATGCAAAAGCTTACAGCACCTGGTATTCCCAGGCGGTCTCCCATCCAAGTACTGACCAGGCCCGAGCCTGCTTAGCTTCCGAGATCGGGCGTATTCAGGCTAGTATGGCCGTAAGCCAGGGAGGCTGTCCCTGACGCTCTACTTAAAGGGAAGGCAATATCCGTTTCTGCCGCTCATACTTGCAAATGAACTGTCTCTCTACTCTAAAGTCCGGGACACACCAGCGCGCCGCAGACAGTCCCTGCTAACACGAAACGTTGTGGCAACGTTGTGCGTTAGCTGGGGTGCCACACCAGACCGGAACTATATTTTACAAAACGAACACATTGTCTTGATAATACAGCTGTAATTGAGTGCCTGACACGCCAGTCAAGCGCAATCTTGAGAAGGTGTGCATTTCAGTAAGGATTTCAATTGACATGCAGTATGAAACTGAAAGGAGGTTGCATCACTATGATGCATAACATTGCATGTATTGTATTTTCAAGTGTGTGCATTCATCCTGTTGTCATTTTGTTTTGAAAGCAGAAGAATCATTCAACAGGTTGCTGAGACAAATGTAAACCAGTAAAACATATGAAGAGAAATAAACCTTGAATATAAGTTCAGTTGTTTAAACATTTGACAAACTATGGTGAGGGGGTAAGAAAACACACAAATCCAGCAGCTCCTGTATTTCAATACACCAGAACCCAATATTATTGGCGAGTCGGGTAGTCCATCATCACAGTTCGAGGGCAGGCATCATTTCAGTAATTTCATCCCGTTGCATTCACATCCGTGCCTTGAATGAGATTGAATGTGATCTTTGCTCTCAAGTATGTTCCCAAGTTTTACACTTTCGTGCTTTGCATGAATGGGAATGGATCCGTGTGTGTTGAATGAGGCTCCTTGTGAGCACTGAACTTTGTCCGGTGGAGTTCCTTTTTGTGTTGCTGTAATTGTGTCATTTCTCGATGAGAAAGATTAGGCAACATTTAGTCACTTCTAGCCATGATGCTCAATTTATTTACGAATGTACCCTAGTTACTAGGGACCGTTTACGTTGGAGAACAAGATCAATTGTATGCCTGTGTATTTGGGGAAGTCAAATCTGAAATAATGATGAAATTGCGTGTATCCAAAGTTAAAACTCGTGATTTGTCGCCCTCTGGTGTGTAAAAGATGCAAAAGCTTACAGCACCTGGTATTCCCAGGTGGTCTCCCATCCAAGTACTGACCAGGCCCGAGCCTGCTTAGCTTCCGAGATCGGACGAGATCGGGCGTATTCAGACTAGTATGGCCGTAAGCCAGGGAGGCTGTCCCTGACCCTCTACTTAAAGGGAAGGCAATATCCGTTTCTGCCACTCATACTTGCTGTTGAACTGTCTCTCTACTCTAAAGTCCGGGACACACCAGCACGCTGCAGACAGTCCCTGCTAACACGAAACGTTGTGGCAACGTTGTGCGTTAGCTGGGGTGCCACACCAGACCGGAACTATATTTTACAAAACGAACACATTGTCTTGATAAAACAGCTGTAATTGAGTGCCTGACACGCCAGTCAAGCGCAATCTTGAGAAGGTGTGCATTTCAGTAAGGATTTCAATTGACATGCAGTATGAAACTGAAAGGAGGTTGCATCACTATGATGCATAACATTGCATGTATTGTATTTTCAAGTGTGTGCATTCATCCTGTTGTCATTTTGTTTTGAAAGCAGAAGAATCATTCAACAGGTTGCTGAGACAAATGTAAACCAGTAAAACATATGAAGAGAAACAAACCTTGAATATAAGTTCAGTTGTTTAAACATTTGACAAACTATGGTGAGGGGGTAAGAAAACACACAAATCCAGCAGCTCCTGTATTTCAATACACCAGAACCCAATATTATTGGCGAGTCGGGTAGTCCATCATCACAGTTCGAGGGCAGGCATCATTTCAGTAATTTCATCCCGTTGCATTCACATCCGTGCCTTGAATGAGATTGAATGTGATCTTTGCTCTCAAGTATGTTCCCAAGTTTTACACTTTCGTGCTTTGCATGAATGGGAATGGAACCGTGTGTGTTGAATGAGGCTCCTTGTGAGCACTGAACTTTGTCCGGTGGAGTTCCTTTTTGTGTTGCTGTAATTGTGTCATTTCTCGATGAGAAAGATTAGGCAACATTTAGTCACTTCTAGCCATGATGCTCAATTTATTTACGAATGTACCCTAGTTACTAGGTACCGTTTACGTTGGAGAACAAGATCTATTGTATGCCTGTGTATTTGGGGAAGTCAAATCTGAAATAATGATGAAATTGCGTGTATCCAAAGTTAAAACTCGTGATTTGTCGCCCTCTGGTGTGTAAAAGATGCAAAAGCTTACAGCACCTGGTATTCCCAGGCGGTCTCCCATCCAAGTACTGACCAGGCCCGAGCCTGCTTAGCTTCCGAGATCGGACGAGATCGGGCGTATTCAGGCTAGTATGGCCGTAAGCCAGGGAGGCTCTCCCTGACGCTCTACTTAAAGGGAAGGCAATATCCGTTTCTGCCGCTCATACTTGCAGTTGAACTGTCTCTCTACTCTAAAGTCCGGGACACACCAGCGCGCCGCAGACAGTCCCTGCTAACACGAAACGTTGTGGCAACGTTGTGCGTTAGCTGGGGTGCCACACCAGACCGGAACTATATATTACAAAACGAACACATTGTCTTGATAAAACAGCTGTAATTGAGTGCCTGACACGCCAGTCAAGCGCAATCTTGAGAAGGTGTGCATTTCAGTAAGGATTTCAATTGACATGCAGTATGAAACTGAAAGGAGGTTGCATCACTATGATGCATAACATTGCATGTATTGTATTTTCAAGTGTGTGCATTCATCCTGTTGTCATTTTGTTTAGAAAGCAGAAGAATCATTCAACAGGTTGCTGAGACAAATGTAAACCAGTAAAACATATGAAGAGAAACAAACCTTGAATATAAGTTCAGTTGTTTAAACATTTGACAAACTATGGTGAGGGGGTAAGAAAACACACAAATCCAGCAGCTCCTGTATTTCAATACACCAGAACCCAATATTATTGGCGAGTCGGGTAGTCCATCTTCACAGTTCGAGGGCAGGCATCATTTCAGTAATTTCATCCCGTTGCATTCACATCCGTGCCTTGAATGAGATTGAATGTGATCTTTGCTCTCAAGTATGTTCCCAAGTTTTACACTTTCGTGCTTTGCATGAATGGGAATGGAACCGTGTGTGTTGAATGAGGCTCCTTGTGAGCACTGAACTTTGTCCGGTGGAGTTCCTTTTTGTGTTGCTGTAATTGTGTCATTTCTCGATGAGAAAGATTAGGCAACATTTAGTCACTTCTAGCCATGATGCTCAATTTATTTACGAATGTACCCTAGTTACTAGGGACCGATTACGTTGGAGAACAAGATCTATTGTATGCCTGTGTATTTGGGGAAGTCAAATCTGAAATAATGATGAAATTGCGTGTATCCAAAGTTAAAACTCGTGATTTGTCGCCCTCTGGTGTGTAAAAGATGCAAAAGCTTACAGCACCTGGTATTCCCAGGCAGTCTCCCATCCAAGTACTGACCAGGCCCGAGCCTGCTTAGCTTCCGAGATCGGACGAGATCGGGCGTTTTCAGGCTAGTATGGCCGTAAGCCAGGGAGGCTGTCCCTGACGCTCTACTTAAAGGGAAGGCAATATCCGTTTCTGCCGCTCATACTTGCAGTTGAACTGTCTCTCTACTCTAAAGTCCGGGACACACCAGCGCGCCGCAGACAGTCCCTGCTAACACGAAACGTTGTGGCAACGTTGTGCGTTAGCTGGGGTGCCACACCAGACCGGAACTATATTTTACAAAACGAACACATTGTCTTGATAATACAGCTGTAATTGAGTGCCTGACACGCCAGTCAAGCGCAATCTTGAGAAGGTGTGCATTTCAGTAAGGATTTCAATTGACATGCAGTATGAAACTGAAAGGAGGTTAAATCACTATGATGCATAACATTGCATGTATTGTATTTTCAAGTGTGTGCATTCATCCTGTTGTCATTTTGTTTTGAAAGCAGAAGAATCATTCAACAGGTTGCTGAGACAAATGTAAACCAGTAAAACATATGAAGAGAAACAAACCTTGAATATAAGTTCAGTTGTTTAAACATTTGACAAACTATGGTGAGGGGGTAAGAAAACACACAAATCCAGCAGCTCCTGTATTTCAATACACCAGAACCCAATATTATTGGCGAGTCGGGTAGTCCATCATCACAGTTCGAGGGCAGGCATCATTTCAGTAATTTCATCCCGTTGCATTCACATCCGTGCCTTGAATGAGATTGAATGTGATCTTTGCTCTCAAGTATGTTCCCAAGTTTTACACTTTCGTGCTTTGCATGAATGGGAATGGAACCGTGTGTGTTGAATGAGGCTCCTTGTGAGCACTGAACTTTGTCCGGTGGAGTTCCTTTTTGTGTTGCTGTAATTGTGTCATTTCTCGATGAGAAAGATTAGGCAACATTTAATCACTTCTAGCCATGATGCTCAATTTATTTACGAATGTACCCTAGTTACTAGGGACCGTTTACGTTGGAGAACAAGATCTATTGTATGCCTGTGTATTTGGGGAAGTAAAATCTGAAATAATGATGAAATTGTGTGTATCCAAAGTTAAAACTCGTGATTTGTCGCCCTCTGGTGTGTAAAAGGTGCAAAAGCTTACAGCACCTGGTATTCCCAGGCGGTCTCCCATCCAAGTACTGACCAGGCCCGAGCCCGCTTGGCTTCCGAGATCGGATGAGATCGGGCGTATTCAGGCTAGTATGGCCGTAAGCCAGGGAGGCTGTCCCTGACGCTCTACTTAAAGGGAAGGCAATATCCGTTTCTGCCGTTCATACTTACAGTTGAACTGTCTCTCTACTCTAAAGCCCGGGACACACCAGCGCGCCGCAGCCAATCCCTGCTAACACGCCACGTTGTGGCAACATTGTGGCAACGTTGTGCGTTAGCTGGGGTGCCACACCAGACCGGAACTATATATTACAAAACGAACACATTGTCTTGATAAAACAGCTGTGATTGAGTGCCTGACACGCCAGTCAAGCGCAATCTTGAGAAGGTGTGCATTTCAGTAAGGATTTCAATTGACATGCAGTATGAAACTGAAAGGAGGTTGCATCACTATGATGCATAACATTGCATGTATTGTATTTTCAAGTGTGTGCATTCATCCTGTTGTCATTTTGTTTTGAAAGCAGAAGAATCATTCAACAGGTTGCTGAGACAAATGTAAACCAGTAAAACATATGAAGAGAAACAAACCTTGAATATAAGTTCAGTTGTTTAAACATTTGACAAACTATGGTGAGGGGGTAAGAAAACACACAAATCCAGCAGCTCCTGTATTTCAATACACCAGAACCCAATATTATTGGCGAGTCGGGTAGTCCATCATCACAGTTCGAGGGCAGGCATCATTTCAGTAATTTCATCCCGTTGCATTCACATCCGTGCCTTGAATGAGATTGAATGTGATCTTTGCTCTCAAGTATGTTCCCAAGTTTTACACTTTCGTGCTTTGCATGAATGGGAATGGAACCGTGTGTGTTGAATGAGGCTCCTTGTGAGCACTGAACTTTGTCCGGTGGAGTTCCTTTTTGTGTTGCTGTAATTGTGTCATTTCTCGATGAGAAAGATTAGGCAACATTTAGTCACTTCTAGCCATGATGCTCAATTTATTTACGAATGTACCCTAGTTACTAGGGACCGTTTACGTTGGAGAACAAGATCTATTGTATGCCTGTGTATTTGGGGAAGTCAAATCTGAAATAATGATGAAATTGCGCGTATCCAAAGTTAAAAATCGTGATTTGTCGCCCTCTGGTATGTAAAAGATGCAAAAGCTTACAGCACCTGGTATTCCCAGGCGCTCTCCCATCCAAGTACTGACCAGGCCCGAGCCTGCTTAGCTTCCGAGATCGGACGAGATCGGGCGTATTCAGGCTAGTATGGCCGTAAGCCAGGGAGGCTGTCCCTGACGCTCTACTTAAAGGGAAGGCAATATCCGTTTCTGCCGCTCATACTTGCAGTTGAACTGTCTCTCTACTCTAAAGCCCGGGACACACCAGCGCGCCGCAGCCAGTCCCTGCTAACACGCCACGTTGTGGCAACATTGTGGCAACGTTGTGCGTTAGCTGGGGTGCCACACCAGACCGGAACTATATATTACAAAACGAACACATTGTCTTGATAAAACAGCTGTAATTGAGTGCCTGACACGCCAGTCAAGCGCAATCTTGAGAAGGTGTGCATTTCAGTAAGGATTTCAATTGACATGCAGTATGAAACTGAAAGGAGGTTGCATCACTATGATGCATAACATTGCATGTATTGTATTTTCAAGTGTGTGCATTCATCCTGTTGTCATTTTGTTTTGAAAGCAGAAGAATCATTCAACAGGTTGCTGAGACAAATGTAAACCAGTAAAACATATGAAGAGAATCAAACCTTGAATATAAGTTCAGTTGTTTAAACATTTGACAAACTATGGTGAGGGGGTAAGAAAACACACAAATCCAGCAGCTCCTGTATTTCAATACACCAGAACCCAATATTATTGGCGAGTCGGGTAGTCCATCATCACAGTTCGAGGGCAGGCATCATTTCAGTAATTTCATCCCGTTGCATTCACATCCGTGCCTTGAATGAGATTGAATGTGATCTTTGCTCTCAAGTATGTTCCCAAGTTTTACACTTTCGTGCTTTGCATGAATGGGAATGGAACCGTGTGTGTTGAATGAGGCTCCTTGTGAGCACTGAACTTTGTCCGGTGGAGTTCCTTTTTGTGTTGCTGTAATTGTGTCATTTCTCGATGAGAAAGATTAGGCAACATTTAGTCACTTCTAGCCATGATGCTCAATTTATTTACGAATGTACCCTAGTTACTAGGGACCGTTTACGTTGGAGAACAAGATCTATTGTATGCCTGTGTATTTGGGGAAGTCAAATCTGAAATAATGATGAAATTGCGTGTATCCAAAGTTAAGACTCGTGATTTGTCGCCCTCTGGTGTGTTAAAGATGCAAAAGCTTACAGCACCTGGTATTCCCAGGCGGTCTCCCATCCAAGTACTGACCAGGCCCGAGCCTGCTTAGCTTCCGAGATTGGACGAGATCGGGCGTATTCAGGCTAGTATGGCCGTAAGCCAGGGAGGCTGTCCCTGACGCTCTACTTAAAGGGAAGGCAATATCCGTTTCTGCCGCTCATACTTGCAAATGAACTGTCTCTCTACTCTAAAGTCCGGGACACACTAGCGCGCCGCAGACAGTCCCTGCTAACACGAAACGTTGTGGCAACGTTGTGCGTTAGCTGGGGTGCCAAACCAGACCGGAACTATATTTTACAATACGAACACATTGTCTTGATAAAACAGCTGTAATTGAGTGCCTGACACGCCAGTCAAGCGCAATCTTGAGAAGGTGTGCATTTCAGTAAGGATTTCAATTGACATGCAGTATGAAACTGAAAGGAGGTTGCATCACTATGATGCATAACATTGCATGTATTGTATTTTCAAGTGTGTGCATTCATCCTGTTGTCATTTTGTTTTGAAAGCAGAAGAATCATTCAACAGGTTGCTGAGACAAATGTAAACCAGTAAAACATATGAAGAGAAACAAACCTTGAATATAAGTTCAGTTGTTTAAACATTTGACAAACTATGGTGAGGGGGTAAGAAAACACACAAATCCAGCAGCTCCTGTATTTCAATACACCAGAACCCAATATTATTGGCGAGTCGGGTAGTCCATCATCACAGCTCGAGGGCAGGCATCATTTCAGTAATTTCATCCCGTTGCATTCACATCCGTGCCTTGAATGAGATTGAATGTGATCCTTGCTCTCAAGTATGTTCCCAAGTTTTACACTTTCGTGCTTTGCATGAATGGGAATGGAACCGTGTGTGTTGAATGAGGCTCCTTGTGAGCACTGAACTTTGTCCGGTGGAGTTCCTTTTTGTGTTGCTGTAATTGTGTCATTTCTCGATGAGAAAGATTAGGCAACATTTAGTCACTTCTAGCCATGATGCTCAATTTATTTACGAATGTACCCTAGTTACTAGGGACCGTTTACGTTGGAGAACAAGATCTATTGTATGCCTGTGTATTTGGGGAAGTCAAATCTGAAATAATGATGAAATTGCGTGTATCCAAAGTTAAAACTCGTGATTTGTCGCCCTCTGGTGTGCAAAAGCTTACAGCACCTGGTATTCCCAGGCGGTCTCCCATTCAAGTACTGACCAGGCCCGAGCCTGCTTAGCTTCCGAGATCGGACGAGACCGGGCGTATTCAGGCTAGTATGGCCGTAAGCCAGGGAGGCTGTCCCTGACGCTCTACTTAAAGGGAAGGCAATATCCGTTTCTGCCGCTCATACTTGCAGTTGAACTGTCTCTCTACTCTAAAGTCCGGGACACACCAGCGCGCCGTAGACAGTCCCTGCTAACACGAAACGTTGTGGCAACGTTGTGCGTTAGCTGGGGTGCCACACCAGACCGGAACTATATTTTACAAAACGAACACATTGTCTTGATAAAACAGCTGTAATTGAGTGCCTGACACGCCAGTCAAGCGCAATCTTGAGAAGGTGTGCATTTCAGTAAGGATTTCAATTGACATGCAGTATGAAACTGAAAGGAGGTTGCATCACTATGATGCATAACATTGCATGTATTGTATTTTCATGTGTGTGCATTCATCCTGTTGTCATTTTAATTTGAAAGCAGAAGAATCATTCAACAGGTTGCTGAGACAAATTTAACCAGTAAAACATATGAAGAGAAACAAACCTTGAATATAAGTTCAGTTGTTTAAACATTTGACAAACTATGGTGAGGGGGTAAGAAAACACACAAATCCAGCAGCTCCTGTATTTCAATACACCACAACCCAATATTATTGGCGAGTCGGGCAGTCCATCATCACAGTTCGAGGGCAGGCATCATTTCAGTAATTTCATCCCGTTGCATTCACATCCGTGCCTTGAATGAGATTGAATGTGATCTTTACTCTCAAGTATATTTCCAAGTTTTACACTTTCATGCTTTGCATGAATGGGAATGGAACCGTGTGTGTTGAATGAAGCTCCTTGTGAGCACTGAACTTTGTCCAGTGGAGTTCCTTTTTGTGTTGCTGTAATTGTGTCATTTCTCGATGAGATAGATTAGGCAACATTTAGTCACTTCTAGCCATGATGCTCAATTTATTTACGAATGTACGCTAGTTACTAGGGACCGTTTACGTTGGAGAACAAGATCTATTGTATGCCTTTGTATTTGGGGAAGTAAAATCTGAAATAATGATGAAATTGCGTGTATCCAAAGTTAAAACTCGTGATTTGTCGCCCTCTGGTGTGTAAAAGATGCAAAAGCTTACAGCACCTGGTATTCCCAGGCAGTCTCCCATCCAAGTACTAACCAGGCCAGAGCCTGCTTAGCTTCTGAGATCGGACGAGATCGGGCGTATTCAGGCTAGTATGGCCGTAAGCCAGAGAGGCTGTCCCTGACGCACTACTTAAAGGGAAGGCAATATCCGTTTCTGCCGCTCATACTTGCAGTTGAACTGTCTCTCTACTCTAAAGCCCGGGACACAGCAGCGCGCCGCAGACAGTCCCTGCTAACACGCCATGTTGTGGCAACGTTGTGCGTTAGCTGGGGTGCCACACCAGACCGGAACTATATTTTACAAAAAAAAACACATTGTCTTGATAAAACAGCTGTAATTGAGTGCCTGACACGCCAGTCAAGCGCAATCTTGAGAAGGTGTGCATTTCAGTAAGGATTTCAATTGACATGCAGTATGAAACTGAAAGGAGGTTGCATCACTATGATGCATAACATTGCATGTATTGTATTTTCAAGTGTGTGCATTCATCCTGTTGTCATTTTGTTTTGAAAGCAGAAGAATCATTCAACAGGTTGCTGAGACAAATGTAAACCAGTAAAACATATGAAGAGAAACAAACCTTGAATATAAGTTCAGTTGTTTAAACATTTGACAAACTATGGTGAGGGGGTAAGAAAACACACAAATCCAGCAGCTCCTGTATTTCAATACACCAGAACCCAATATTATTGGCGAGTCGGGTAGTCCATCATCACAGTTTGAGGGCAGGCATCATTTCAGTAATTTCATCCCGTTGCATTCACATCCGTGCCTTGAATGAGATTGAATGTGATCTTTGCTCTCAAGTATTTTCCCAAGTTTTACACTTTCGTGCTTTGCATGAATGGGAATGGAACCGTGTGTGTTGAATGAGGCTCCTTGTGAGCACTGAACTTTGTCCGGTGGAGTTCCTTTTTGTGTTGGTGTAATTGTGTCATTTCTCGATGAGAAAGATTAGGCAACATTTAGTCACTTCTAGCCATGATGCTCAATTTATTTACGAATGTACACTAGTTACTAGGGACCGTTTACGTTGGAGAACAAGATCTATTGTATGCCTGTGTATTTGGGGAAGTCAAATCTGAAATAATGATGAAATTGCGTGTATCCAAAGTTAAAACTCGTGATTTGTCGCCCTCTGGTGTGTAAAAGATGCAAAAGCTTACAGCACCTGGTATTCCCAGGCAGTCTCCCATCCAAGTACTGACCAGGCCCGAGCCTGCTTAGCTTCCGAGATCGGACGAGATCGGGCGTATTCAGGCTAGTATGGCCGTAAGCCAGGGAGGCTGTCCCTGACGCTCTACTTAAAGGGAAGGCAATATCCGTTTCTGCCGCTCATACTTGCAGTTGAACTGTCTCTCTACTCTAAAGTCCGGGACACACCAGCGCGCCGCAGACAGTCCCTGCTAACACGAAACGTTGTGGCAACGTTGTGCGTTAGCTGGGGTGCCACACCAGACCGGAACTATATTTTACAAAACGAACACATTGTCTTGATAATACAGCTGTAATTGAGTGCCTGACACGCCAGTCAAGCGCAATCTTGAGAAGGTGTGCATTTCAATAAGGATTTCAATTGACATGCAGTATGAAACTGAAAGGAGGTTGCATCACTATGATGCATAACATTGCATGTATTGTATTTTCAAGTGTGTGCATTCATCCTGTTGTCATTTTGTTTTGAAAGCAGAAGAATCATTTTTGCTGAGGTTGCTGAGACAAATGTAAACCAGTAAAACATATGAAGAGAAACAAACCTTGAATATAAGTTCAGTTGTTTAAACATTTGACAAACTATGGTGAGGGGGTAAGAAAACACACAAATCCAGCAGCTCCTGTATTTCAATACACCAGAACCCAATATTATTGGCGAGTCGGGTAGTCCATCATCACAGTTCGAGGGCAGGCATCATTTCAGTAATTTCATCCCGTTGCATTCACATCCGTGCCTTGAATGAGATTGAATGTGATCTTTGTTCTCAAGTATGTTCCCAAGTTTTACACTTTCGTGCTTTGCATGAATGGGAATGGAACCGTGTGTGTTGAATGAGGCTCCTTGTGAGCACTGAACTTTGTCCGGTGGAGTTCCTTTTTGTGTTGCTGTAATTGTGTCATTTCTCGATGAGAAAGATTAGGCAACATTTAGTCACTTCTAGCCATGATGCTCAATTTATTTACGAATGTACCCTAGTTACTAGGGACCGTTTACGTAGGAGAACAAGATCTATTGTATGCCTGTGTATTTGGGGAAGTCAAATCTGAAATAATGATGAAATTGCGTGTATCCAAAGTTAAAACTCGTGATTTGTCGCCCTCTGGAGTGTAAAAGATGCAAAAGCTTACAGCACCTGGTATTCCCAGGCGGTCTCCCATCCAAGTACTGACCAGGCCCGAGCCTGCTTAGCTTCCGAGATCTGACGAGATCGGGCGTATTCAGGATAGTATGGCCGTAAGCCAGGGAGGCTGTCCCTGACGCTCTACTTAAAGGGAAGGCAATATCCGTTTCTGCCGTTCATACTTACAGTTGAACTGTCTCTCTACTCTAAAGCCCGGGACACACCAGCGCGCCGCAGACAGTCCCTGCTAACACGCCACGTTGTGGCAACATTGTGGCAACGTTGTGCGTTAGCTGGGGTGCCACACCAGACCGGAACTATATTTTACAAAACGAACACATTGTCTTGATAATACAGCTGTAATTGAGTGCCTGACACGCCAGTCAAGCGCAATCTTGAGAAGGTGTGCATTTCAGTAAGGATTTCAATTGACATGCAGTATGAAACTGAAATGAGGTTGCATCACTATGATGCATAACATTGCATGTATTGTATTTTCAAGTGTGTACATTCATCCTGTTGTCATTTTGTTTTGAAAGCAGAAGAATCATTCAACAGGTTGCTGAGACAAATGTAAACCAGTAAAACATATGAAGAGAAACAAACCTTGAATATAAGTTCAGTTGTTTAAACATTTGACAAACTATGGTGAGGGGGTAAGAAAACACACAAATCCAGCAGCTCCTGTATTTCAATACACCAGAACCCAATATTATTGGCGAGTCGGGTAGTCCATCATCACAGTTCGAGGGCAGGCATCATTTCAGTAATTTCATCCCGTTGCATTCACATCCGTGCCTTGAATGAGATTGAATGTGATCTTTGCTCTCAAGTATTTTCCCAAGTTTTACACTTTCGTGCTTTGCATGAATGGGAATGGAACCGTGTGTGTTGAATGAGGCTCCTTGTGAGCACTGAACTTTGTCCGGTGGAGTTCCTTTTTGTGTTGGTGTAATTGTGTCATTTCTCGATGAGAAAGATTAGGCAACATTTAGTCACTTCTAGCCATGATGCTCAATTTATTTACGAATGTACACTAGTTACTAGGGACCGTTTACGTTGGAGAACAAGATCTATTGTATGCCTGTGTATTTGGGGAAGTCAAATCTGAAATAATGATGAAATTGCGTGTATCCAAAGTTAAAACTCGTGATTTGTCGCCCTCTGGTGTGTAAAAGATGCAAAAGCTTACAGCACCTGGTATTCCCAGGCAGTCTCCCATCCAAGTACTGACCAGGCCCGAGCCTGCTTAGCTTCCGAGATCGGGCGTATTCAGGCTAGTATGGCCATAAGCCAGGGAGGCTGTCCCTGACGCTCTACTTAAAGGGAAGGCAATATCCGTTTCTGCCGCTCATACTTGCAGTTGAACTGTCTCTCTACTCTAAAGTCCGGGACACACCAGCGCGCCGCAGACAGTCCCTGCTAACACGAAACGTTGTGGCAACGTTGTGCGTTAGCTGGGGTGCCACACCAGACCGGAACTATATTTCACAAAACGAACACATTGTCTTGATAATACAGCTGTAATTGAGTGCCTGACACGCCAGTCAAGCGCAATCTTGAGAAGGTGTGCATTTCAATAAGGATTTCAATTGACATGCAGTATGAAACTGAAAGGAGGTTGCATCACTATGATGCATAACATTGCATGTATTGTATTTTCAAGTGTGTGCATTCATCCTGTTGTCATTTTGTTTTGAAAGCAGAAGAATCATTTTTGCTGAGGTTGCTGAGACAAATGTAAACCAGTAAAACATATGAAGAGAAACAAACCTTGAATATAAGTTCAGTTGTTTAAACATTTGACAAACTATGGTGAGGGGGTAAGAAAACACACAAATCCAGCAGCTCCTGTATTTCAATACACCAGAACCCAATATTATTGGCGAGTCGGGTAGTCCATCATCACAGTTCGAGGGCAGGCATCATTTCAGTAATTTCATCCCGTTGCATTCACATCCGTGCCTTGAATGAGATTGAATGTGATCTTTGTTCTCAAGTATGTTCCCAAGTTTTACACTTTCGTGCTTTGCATGAATGGGAATGGAACCGTGTGTGTTGAATGAGGCTCCTTGTGAGCACTGAACATTGTCCGGTGGAGTTCCTTTTTGTGTTGCTGTAATTGTGTCATTTCTCGATGAGAAAGATTAGGCAACATTTAGTCACTTCTAGCCATGATGCTCAATTTATTTACGAATGTACCCTAGTTACTAGGGACCGTTTACGTAGGAGAACAAGATCTATTGTATGCCTGTGTATTTGGGGAAGTCAAATCTGAAATAATGATGAAATTGCGTGTATCCAAAGTTAAAACTCGTGATTTGTCGCCCTCTGGAGTGTAAAAGATGCAAAAGCTTACAGCACCTGGTATTCCCAGGCGGTCTCCCATCCAAGTACTGACCAGGCCCGAGCCTGCTTAGCTTCCGAGATCTGACGAGATCGGGCGTATTCAGGATAGTATGGCCGTAAGCCAGGGAGGCTGTCCCTGACGCTCTACTTAAAGGGAAGGCAATATCCGTTTCTGCCGTTCATACTTACAGTTGAACTGTCTCTCTACTCTAAAGCCCGGGACACACCAGCGCGCCGCAGACAGTCCCTGCTAACACGCCACGTTGTGGCAACATTGTGGCAACGTTGTGCGTTAGCTGGGGTGCCACACCAGACCGGAACTATATTTTACAAAACGAACACATTGTCTTGATAATACAGCTGTAATTGAGTGCCTGACACGCCAGTCAAGCGCAATCTTGAGAAGGTGTGCATTTCAGTAAGGATTTCAATTGACATGCAGTATGAAACTGAAATGAGGTTGCATCACTATGATGCATAACATTGCATGTATTGTATTTTCAAGTGTGTACATTCATCCTGTTGTCATTTTGTTTTGAAAGCAGAAGAATCATTCAACAGGTTGCTGAGACAAATGTAAACCAGTAAAACATATGAAGAGAAACAAACCTTGAATATAAGTTCAGTTGTTTAAACATTTGACAAACTATGGTGAGGGGGTAAGAAAACACACAAATCCAGCAGCTCCTGTATTTCAATACACCAGAACCCAATATTATTGGCGAGTCGGGTAGTCCATCATCACAGTTCGAGGGCAGGCATCATTTCAGTAATTTCATCCCGTTGCATTCACATCCGTGCCTTGAATGAGATTGAATGTGATCTTTGCTCTCAAGTATTTTCCCAAGTTTTACACTTTCGTGCTTTGCATGAATGGGAATGGAACCGTGTGTGTTGAATGAGGCTCCTTGTGAGCACTGAACTTTGTCCGGTGGAGTTCCTTTTTGTGTTGGTGTAATTGTGTCATTTCTCGATGAGAAAGATTAGGCAACATTTAGTCACTTCTAGCCATGATGCTCAATTTATTTACGAATGTACACTAGTTACTAGGGACCGTTTACGTTGGAGAACAAGATCTATTGTATGCCTGTGTATTTGGGGAAGTCAAATCTGAAATAATGATGAAATTGCGTGTATCCAAAGTTAAAACTCGTGATTTGTCGCCCTTTGGTGTGTAAAAGATGCAAAAGCTTACAGCACCTGGTATTCCCAGGGGGTCTCCCATCCAAGTACTGACCAGGCCCGAGCCTGCTTAGCTTCCGAGATCGGACGAGATCGGGCGTATTCAGGCTAGTATGGCCGTAAGCCAGGAAGGCTGTCCCTGACGCGCTACTTAAAGGGAAGGCAATATCCGTTTCTGCCGTTCATACTTACAGTTGAACTGTCTCTCTACTCTAAAGCCCGGGACACACCAGCGCGCCGCAGACAGTCCCTGCTAACACGCCACGTTGTGGCAACATTGTGGCAACGTTGTGCGTTAGCTGGGGTGCCACACCAGACCGGAACTATATATTACAAAACGAACACATTGTCTTGATAAAACAGCTGTAATTGAGTGCCTGACACGCCAGTCAAGCGCAATCTTGAGAAGGTGTGCATTTCAGTAAGGATTTCAATTGACATGCAGTATGAAACTGAAAGGAGGTTGCATCACTATGATGCATAACATTGCATGTATTGTATTTTCAAGTGTGTGCATTCATCCTGTTGTCATTTTGTTTTGAAAGCAGAAGAATCATTCAACAGGTTGCTGAGACAAATGTAAACCAGTAAAACATATGAAGAGAAACAAACCTTGAATATAAGTTCAGTTGTTTAAACATTTGACAAACTATGGTGAGGGGGTAAGAAAACACACAAATCCAGCAGCTCCTGTATTTCAATACACCAGAACCCAATATTATTGGCGAGTCGGGTAGTCCATCATCACAGTTCGAGGGCAGGCATCATTTCAGTAATTTCATCCCGTTGCATTCACATCCGTGCCTTGAATGAGATTGAATGTGATCTTTGCTCTCAAGTATTTTCCCAAGTTTTACACTTTCGTGCTTTGCATGAATGGGAATGGAACCGTGTGTGTTGAATGAGGCTCCTTGTGAGCACTGAACTTTGTCCGGTGGAGTTCCTTTTTGTGTTGGTGTAATTGTGTCATTTCTCGATGAGAAAGATTAGGCAACATTTAGTCACTTCTAGCCATGATGCTCAATTTATTTACGAATGTACACTAGTTACTAGGGACCGTTTACGTTGGAGAACAAGATCTATTGTATGCCTGTGTATTTGGGGAAGTCAAATCTGAAATAATGATGAAATTGCGTGTATCCAAAGTTAAAACTCGTGATTTGTCGCCCTTTGGTGTGTAAAAGATGCAAAAGCTTACAGCACCTGGTATTCCCAGGGGGTCTCCCATCCAAGTACTGACCAGGCCCGAGCCTGCTTAGCTTCCGAGATCGGACGAGATCGGGCGTATTCAGGCTAGTATGGCCGTAAGCCAGGGAGGCTGTCCCTGACGCGCTACTTAAAGGGAAGGCAATATCCGTTTCTGCCGTTCATACTTACAGTTGAACTGTCTCTCTACTCTAAAGCCCGGGACACACCAGCGCGCCGCAGACAGTCCCTGCTAACACGCCACGTTGTGGCAACATTGTGGCAACGTTGTGCGTTAGCTGGGGTGCCACACCAGACCGGAACTATATATTACAAAACGAACACATTGTCTTGATAAAACAGCTGTAATTGAGTGCCTGACACGCCAGTCAAGCGCAATCTTGAGAAGGTGTGCATTTCAGTAAGGATTTCAATTGACATGCAGTATGAAACTGAAAGGAGGTTGCATCACTATGATGCATAACATTGCATGTATTGTATTTTCAAGTGTGTGCATTCATCCTGTTGTCATTTTGTTTTGAAAGCAGAAGAATCATTCAACAGGTTGCTGAGACAAATGTAAACCAGTAAAACATATGAAGAGAAACAAACCTTGAATATAAGTTCAGTTGTTTAAACATTTGACAAACTATGGTGAGGGGGTAAGAAAACACACAAATCCAGCAGCTCCTGTATTTCAATACACCAGAACCCAATATTATTGGCGAGTCGGGTAGTCCATCATCACAGTTCGAGGGCAGGCATCATTTCAGTAATTTCATCCCGTTGCATTCACATCCGTGCCTTGAATGAGATTGAATGTGATCTTTGCTCTCAAGTATTTTCCCAAGTTTTACACTTTCGTGCTTTGCATGAATGGGAATGGAACCGTGTGTGTTGAATGAGGCTCCTTGTGAGCACTGAACTTTGTCCGGTGGAGTTCCTTTTTGTGTTGGTGTAATTGTGTCATTTCTCGATGAGAAAGATTAGGCAACATTTAGTCACTTCTAGCCATGATGCTCAATTTATTTACGAATGTACACTAGTTACTAGGGACCGTTTACGTTGGAGAACAAGATCTATTGTATGCCTGTGTATTTGGGGAAGTCAAATCTGAAATAATGATGAAATTGCGTGTATCCAAAGTTAAAACTCGTGATTTGTCGCCCTTTGGTGTGTAAAAGATGCAAAAGCTTACAGCACCTGGTATTCCCAGGGGGTCTCCCATCCAAGTACTGACCAGGCCCGAGCCTGCTTAGCTTCCGAGATCGGACGAGATCGGGCGTATTCAGGCTAGTATGGCCGTAAGCCAGGGAGGCTGTCCCTGACGCGCTACTTAAAGGGAAGGCAATATCCGTTTCTGCCGTTCATACTTACAGTTGAACTGTCTCTCTACTCTAAAGCCCGGGACACACCAGCGCGCCGCAGACAGTCCCTGCTAACACGCCACGTTGTGGCAACATTGTGGCAACGTTGTGCGTTAGCTGGGGTGCCACACCAGACCGGAACTATATATTACAAAACGAACACATTGTCTTGATAAAACAGCTGTAATTGAGTGCCTGACACGCCAGTCAAGCGCAATCTTGAGAAGGTGTGCATTTCAGTAAGGATTTCAATTGACATGCAGTATGAAACTGAAAGGAGGTTGCATCACTATGATGCATAACATTGCATGTATTGTATTTTCAAGTGTGTGCATTCATCCTGTTGTCATTTTGTTTTGAAAGCAGAAGAATCATTCAACAGGTTGCTGAGACAAATGTAAACCAGTAAAACATATGAAGAGAAACAAACCTTGAATATAAGTTCAGTTGTTTAAACATTTGACAAACTATGGTGAGGGGGTAAGAAAACACACAAATCCAGCAGCTCCTGTATTTCAATACACCAGAACCCAATATTATTGGCGAGTCGGGTAGTCCATCATCACAGTTCGAGGGCAGGCATCATTTCAGTAATTTCATCCCGTTGCATTCACATCCGTGCCTTGAATGAGATTGAATGTGATCTTTGCTCTCAAGTATGTTCCCAAGTTTTACACTTTCGTGCTTTGCATGAATGGGAATGGAACCGTGTGTGTTGAATGAGGCTCCTTGTGAGCACTGAACTTTGTCCGGTGGAGTTCCTTTTTGTGTTGCTGTAATTGTGTCATTTCTCGATGAGAAAGATTAGGCAACATTTAGTCACTTCTAGCCATGATGCTCAATTTATTTACAAATGTACACTAGTTACTAGGGACCGTTTACGTTGGAGAACAAGATCTATTGTATGCCTGTGTATTTGGGGAAGTCAAATCTGAAATAATGATGAAATTGCGTGTATCCAAAGTTAAAACTTGTGATTTGTCGCCCTTTGGTGTGTAAAAGATGCAAAAGCTTACAGCACCTGGTATTCCCAGGCGGTCTCCCATCCAAGTACTGACCAGGCCCGAGCCTGCTTAGCTTCCGAGATCGGACGAGATCGGGCGTATTCAGGCTAGTATGGCCGTAAGCCAGGGAGGCTGTCCCTGACGCTCTACTTAAAGGGAAGGCAATATCCGTTTCTGCCGCTCATACTTGCAGTTGAACTGTCTCTCTACTCTAAAGTCCGGGACACACCAGCGCGCCGCAGACAGTCCCTGCTAACACGAAACGTTGTGGCAACGTTGTGCGTTAGCTGGGGTGCCACACCAGACCGGAACTATATATTACAAAACGAACACATTGTCTTGATAATACAGCTGTAATTGAGTGCCTGACACGCCAGTCAAGCGCAATCTTGAGAAGGTGTGCATTTCAGTAAGGATTTCAATTGACATGCAGTATGAAACTGAAAGGAGGTTGCATCACTATGATGCATAACATTGCATGTATTGTATTTTCAAGTGTGTGCATTCATCCTGTTGTCATTTTGTTTTGAAAGCAGAAGAATCATTCTTGCTGAGGTTGCTGAGACAAATGTAAACCAGTAAAACATATGAAGAGAAACAAACCTTGAATATAAGTTCAGTTGTTTAAACATTTGACAAACTATGGTGAGGGGGTAAGAAAACACACAAATCCAGCAGCTCCTGTATTTCAATACACCAGAACCCAATATTATTGGCGAGTCGGGTAGTCCATCATCACAGTTCGAGGGCAGGCATCATTTCAGTAATTTCATCCCGTTGCATTCACATCCGTGCCTTGAATGAGATTGAATGTGATCTTTGCTCTCAAGTATGTTCCCAAGTTTTACACTTTCGTGCTTTGCATGAATGGGAATGGAACCGTGTGTGTTGAATGAGGCTCCTTGTGAGCACTGAACTTTGTCCGGTGGAGTTCCTTTTTGTGTTGCTGTAATTGTGTCATTTCTCGATGAGAAAGATTAGGCAACATTTAGTCACTTCTAGCCATGATGCTCAATTTATTTACGAATGTACCCTAGTTACTAGGGACCGTTTACGTTGGAGAACAAGATCTATTGTATGCCTGTGTATTTGGGGAAGTCAAATGTGAAATAATGATGAAATTGCGTGTATCCAAAGTTAAAACTCGTGATTTGTCGCCCTCTGGTGTGTAAAAGATGCAAAAGCTTACAGCACCTGGTATTCCCAGGCGGTCTCCCATCCAAGTACTGACCAGGCCCGAGCCTGCTTAGCTTCCGAGATCGGACGAGATCGGGCGTATTCAGGCTAGTATGGCCGTAAGCCAGGGAGGGTGTCCCTGACGCTCTACTTAAAGGGAAGGCAATATCCGTTTCTGCCGCTCATACTTGCAGTTGAACTGTCTCTCTACTCTAAAGTCCGGGACACACCAGCGCGCCGCAGACAGTCCCTGCTAACACGAAACGTTGTGGCAACGTTGTGCGTTAGCTGGGGTGCCACACCAGACCGGAACTATATATTACAAAACGAACACATTGTCTTGATAATACAGCTGTAATTGAGTGCCTGACACGCCAGTCAAGCGCAATCTTGAGAAGGTGTGCATTTCAGTAAGGATTTCAATTGACATGCAGTATGAAACTGAAAGGAGGTTGCATCACTATGATGCATAACATTGCATGTATTGTATTTTCAAGTGTGTGCATTCATCCTGTTGTCATTTTGTTTTGAAAGCAGAAGAATCATTCTTGCTGAGGTTGCTGAGACAAATGTAAACCAGTAAAACATATGAAGAGAAACAAACCTTGAATATAAGTTCAGTTGTTTAAACATTTGACAAACTATGGTGAGGGGGTAAGAAAACACACAAATCCAGCAGCTCCTGTATTTCAATACACCAGAACCCAATATTATTGGCGAGTCGGGTAGTCCATCATCACAGTTCGAGGGCAGGCATCATTTCAGTAATTTCATCCCGTTGCATTCACATCCGTGCCTTGAATGAGATTGAATGTGATCTTTGCTCTCAAGTATGTTCCCAAGTTTTACACTTTCGTGCTTTGCATGAATGGGAATGGAACCGTGTGTGTTGAATGAGGCTCCTTGTGAGCACTGAACTTTGTCCGGTGGAGTTCCTTTTTGTGTTGCTGTAATTGTGTCATTTCTCGATGAGAAAGATTAGGCAACATTTAGTCACTTCTAGCCATGATGCTCAATTTATTTACGAATGTACCCTAGTTACTAGGGACCGTTTACGTTGGAGAACAAGATCTATTGTATGCCTGTGTATTTGGGGAAGTAAAATCTGAAATATTGATGAAATTGCGTGTATCCAAAGTTAAAACTCGTGATTTGTCGCCCTCTGGTGTGTAAAAGATGCAAAAGCTTACAGCACCTGGTATTCCAAGGCGGTCTCCCATCCAAGTACTGACCAGGCCCAAGCCTGCTTGACTTCCGAGATCGGACGAGATCGGGCGTATTCAGGCTAGTATGGCCGTAAGCCAGGGAGGCTGTCCCTGACGCTCTACTTAAAGGGAAGGCAATATCCGTTTCTGCCGCTCATACTTGCAGTTGAACTGTCTCTCTACTCTAAAGTCCGGGACACACCAGCGCGCCGCAGACAGTCCCTGCTAACACGCCACGTTGTGGCAACATTGTGGCAACGTTGTGCGTTAGCTGGGGTGCCACACCAGACCGGAACTATATATTACAAAACGAACACATTGTCTTGATAAAACAGCTGTAATTGAGTGCCTGACACGCCAGTCAAGCGCAATCTTGAGAAGGTGTGCATTTCAGTAAGGATTTCAATTGACATGCAGTATGAAACTGAAAGGAGGTTGCATCACTATGATGCATAACATTGCATGTATTGTATTTTCAAGTGTGTGCATTCATCCTGTTGTCATTTTGTTTTGAAAGCAGAAGAATCATTCAACAGGTTGCTGAGACAAATGTAAACCAGTAAAACATATGAAGAGAAACAAACCTTGAATATAAGTTCAGTTGTTTAAACATTTGACAAACTATGGTGAGGGGGTAAGAAAACACACAAATCCAGCAGCTCCTGTATTTCAATACACCAGAACCCAATATTATTGGCGAGTCGGGTAGTCCATCATCACAGTTCGAGGGCAGGCATCATTTCAGTAATTTCATCCCGTTGCATTCACATCCGTGCCTTGAATGAGATTGAATGTGATCTTTGCTCTCAAGTATTTTCCCAAGTTTTACACTTTCGTGCTTTGCATGAATGGGAATGAAACCGTGTGTGTTGAATGAGGCTCCTTGTGAGCACTGAACTTTGTCCGGTGGAGTTCCTTTTTGTGTTGGTGTAATTGTGTCATTTCTCGATGAGAAAGATTAGGCAACATTTAGTCACTTCTAGCCATGATGCTCAATTTATTTACGAATGTACACTAGTTACTAGGGACCGTTTACGTTGGAGAACAAGATCTATTGTATGCCTGTGTATTTGGGGAAGTCAAATCTGAAATAATGATGAAATTGCGTGTATCCAAAGTTAAAACTCGTGATTTGTCGCCCTTTGGTGTGTAAAAGATGCAAAAGCTTACAGCACCTGGTATTCCCAGGGGGTCTCCCATCCAAGTACTGACCAGGCCCGAGCCTGCTTAGCTTCCGAGATCGGACGAGATCGGGCGTATTCAGGCTAGTATGGCCGTAAGCCAGGGAGGCTGTCCCTGACGCGCTACTTAAAGGGAAGGCAATATCCGTTTCTGCCGTTCATACTTACAGTTGAACTGTCTCTCTACTCTAAAGCCCGGGACACACCAGCGCGCCGCAGACAGTCCCTGCTAACACGCCACGTTGTGGCAACATTGTGGCAACGTTGTGCGTTAGCTGGGGTGCCACACCAGACCGGAACTATATATTACAAAACGAACACATTGTCTTGATAAAACAGCTGTAATTGAGTGCCTGACACGCCAGTCAAGCGCAATCTTGAGAAGGTGTGCATTTCAGTAAGGATTTCAATTGACATGCAGTATGAAACTGAAAGGAGGTTGCATCACTATGATGCATAACATTGCATGTATTGTATTTTCAAGTGTGTGCATTCATCCTGTTGTCATTTTGTTTTGAAAGCAGAAGAATCATTCAACAGGTTGCTGAGACAAATGTAAACCAGTAAAACATATGAAGAGAAACAAACCTTGAATATAAGTTCAGTTGTTTAAACATTTGACAAACTATGGTGAGGGGGTAAGAAAACACACAAATCCAGCAGCTCCTGTATTTCAATACACCAGAACCCAATATTATTGGCGAGTCGGGTAGTCCATCATCACAGTTCGAGGGCAGGCATCATTTCAGTAATTTCATCCCGTTGCATTCACATCCGTGCCTTGAATGAGATTGAATGTGATCTTTGCTCTCAAGTATGTTCCCAAGTTTTACACTTTCGTGCTTTGCATGAATGGGAATGGAACCGTGTGTGTTGAATGAGGCTCCTTGTGAGCACTGAACTTTGTCCGGTGGAGTTCCTTTTTGTGTTGCTGTAATTGTGTCATTTCTCGATGAGAAAGATTAGGCAACATTTAGTCACTTCTAGCCATGATGCTCAATTTATTTACAAATGTACACTAGTTACTAGGGACCGTTTACGTTGGAGAACAAGATCTATTGTATGCCTGTGTATTTGGGGAAGTCAAATCTGAAATAATGATGAAATTGCGTGTATCCAAAGTTAAAACTTGTGATTTGTCGCCCTTTGGTGTGTAAAAGATGCAAAAGCTTACAGCACCTGGTATTCCCAGGCGGTCTCCCATCCAAGTACTGACCAGGCCCGAGCCTGCTTAGCTTCCGAGATCGGACGAGATCGGGCGTATTCAGGCTAGTATGGCCGTAAGCCAGGGAGGCTGTCCCTGACGCTCTACTTAAAGGGAAGGCAATATCCGTTTCTGCCGTTCATACTTACAGTTGAACTGTCTCTCTACTCTAAAGTCCGGGACACACCAGCGCGCCGCAGACAGTCCCTGCTAACACGCCACGTTGTGGCAACATTGTGGCAACGTTGTGCGTTAGCTGGGGTGCCACACCAGACCGGAACTATATTTTACAAAACGAACACATTCTCTTGATAAAACAGCTGTAATTGAGTGCCTGACACGCCAGTCAAGCGCAATCTTGAGAAGGTGTGCATTTCAGTAAGGATTTCAATTGACATGCAGTATGAAACTGAAAGGAGGTTGCATCACTATGATGCATAACATTGCATGTATTGTATTTTCAAGTGTGTGCATTCATCCTGTTGTCATTTTGTTTTGAAAGCAGAAGAATCATTCAACAGGTTGCTGAGACAAATGTAAACCAGTAAAACATATGAAGAGAAACAAACCTTGAATATAAGTTCAGTTGTTTAAACATTTGACAAACTATGGTGAGGGGGTAAGAAAACACACAAATCCAGCAGCTCCTGTATTTCAATACACCAGAACCCAATATTATTGGCGAGTCGGGTAGTCCATCATCACAGTTCGAGGGCAGGCATCATTTCAGTAATTTCATCCCGTTGCATTCACATCCGTGCCTTGAATGAGATTGAATGTGATCTTTGCTCTCAAGTATGTTCCCAAGTTTTACACTTTCGTGCTTTGCATGAATGGGAATGGAACCGTGTGTGTTGAATGAGGCTCCTTGTGAGCACTGAACTTTGTCCGGTGGAGTTCCTTTTTGTGTTGCTGTAATTGTGTCATTTCTCGATGAGAAAGATTAGGCAACATTTAGTCACTTCTAGCCATGATGCTCAATTTATTTACGAATGTACACTAGTTACTAGGGACCGTTTACGTTGGAGAACAAGATCTATTCTATGCCTGTGTATTTGGGGAAGTAAAATCTGAAATAATGATGAAATTGCGTGTATCCAAAGTTAAAACTCGTGATTTGTCGCCCTCTGGTGTGTAAAAGATGCAAAAGCTTACAGCACCTGGTATTCCCAGGCGGTCTCCCATCCAAGTACTGACCAGGCCCGAGCCTGCTTAGCTTCCGAGATCGGGCGTATTCAGGCTAGTATGGCCGTAAGCCAGGGAGGCTGTCCCTGACGCTCTACTTAAAGGGAAGGCAATATCCGTTTCTGCCGCTCATACTTACAGTTGAACTGTCTCTCTACTCTAAAGCCCGGGACACACCAGCGCGCCGCAGACAGTCCCTGCTAACACGCCACGTTGTGGCAACATTGTGGCAACGTTGTGCGTTAGCTGGGGTGCCACACCAGACCGGAACTATATATTACAAAACGAACATATTGTCTTGATAATACAGCTGTAATTGAGTGCCTGACACGCCAGTCAAGCGCAATCTTGAGAAGGTGTGCATTTCAGTAAGGATTTCAATTGACATGCAGTATGAAACTGAAAGGAGGTTGCATCACTATGATGCATAACATTGCATGTATTGTATTTTCAAGTGTGTGCATTCATCCTGTTGTCATTTTGTTTTGAAAGCAGAAGAATCATTCAACAGGTTGCTGAGACAAATGTAAACCAGTAAAACATATGAAGAGAAACAAACCTTGAATATAAGTTCAGTTGTTTAAACATTTGACAAACTATGGTGAGGGGGTAAGAAAACACACAAATCCAGCAGCTCCTGTATTTCAATACACCAGAACCCAATATTATTGGCGAGTCGGGTAGTCCATCATCACAGTTCGAGGGCAGGCATCATTTCAGTAATTTCATCCCGTTGCATTCACATCCGTGCCTTGAATGAGATTGAATGTGATCTTTGCTCTCAAGTATGTTCCCAAGTTTTACACTTTCGTGCTTTGCATGAATGGGAATGGAACCGTGTGTGTTGAATGAGGCTCCTTGTGAGCACTGATCTTTGTCCGGTGGAGTTCCTTTTTGTGTTGCTGTAATTGTGTCATTTCTCGATGAGAAAGATTAGGCAACATTTAGTCACTTCTAGCCATGATGCTCAATTTATTTACGAATGTACCCTAGTTACTAGGGACCGTTTACGTTGGAGAACAAGATCTATTGTATGCCTGTGTATTTGGGGAAGTCAAATCTGAAATAATGATGAAATTGCGTGTATCCAAAGTTAAAACTCGTGATTTGTCGCGCTCTGGTGTGTAAAAGATGCAAAAGCTAACAGCACCTGGTATTCCCAGGCGGTCTCCCATCCAAGTACTGACCAGGCCCGAGCCTGCTTAGCTTCCGAGATCGGACGAGATCGGGCGTATTCAGGCTAGTATGGCCGTAAGCCAGGGAGGCTGTCCCTGACGCTCTACTTAAAGGGAAGGCAATATCCGTTTCTGCCGTTCATACTTACAGTTGAACTGTCTCTCTACTCTAAAGCCCGGGACACACCAGCGCGCCGCAGACAGTCCCTGCTAACACGAAACGTTGTGGCAACGTTGTGCGTTAGCTGGGGTGCCACACCAGACCGGAACTATATTTTACAAAACGAACACATTTGTCTTGATAAAACAGCTGTAATTGAGTGCCTGACACGCCAGTCAAGCGCAATCTTGAGAAGGTGTGCATTTCAGTAAGGATTTCAATTGACATGCAGTATGAAACTGAAAGGAGGTTGCATCACTATGATGCATAACATTGCATGTATTGTATTTTCAAGTGTGTGCATTCATCCTGTTGTCATTTTGTTTTGAAAGCAGAAGAATCATTCAACAGGTTGCTGAGACAAATGTAAACCAGTAAAACATATGAAGAGAAACAAACCTTGAATATAAGTTCAGTTGTTTAAACATTTGACAAACTATGGTGAGGGGGTAAGAAAACACACAAATCCAGCAGCTCCTGTATTTCAATACACCAGAACCCAATATTATTGGCGAGTCGGGTAGTCCATCATCACAGTTCGAGGGCAGGCATCATTTCAGTAATTTCATCCCGTTGCATTCACATCCGTGCCTTGAATGAGATTGAATGTGATCTTTGCTCTCAAGTATGTTCCCAAGTTTTACACTTTCGTGCTTTGCATGAATGGGAATGGAACCGTGTGTGTTGAATGAGGCTCCTTGTGAGCACTGATCTTTGTCCGGTGGAGTTCCTTTTTGTGTTGCTGTAATTGTGTCATTTCTCGATGAGAAAGATTAGGCAACATTTAGTCACTTCTAGCCATGATGCTCAATTTATTTACGAATGTACCCTATTTACTAGGGACCGTTTACGTTGGAGAACAAGATCTATTGTATGCCTGTGTATTTGGGGAAGTCAAATCTGAAATAATGATGAAATTGCGTGTATCCAAAGTTAAAACTCGTGATTTGTCGCGCTCTGGTGTGTAAAAGATGCAAAAGCTTACAGCACCTGGTATTCCCAGGCGGTCTCCCATCCAAGTACTGACCAGGCCCGAGCCTGCTTAGCTTCCGAGATCGGACGAGATCGGGCGTATTCAGGCTAGTATGGCCGTAAGCCAGGGAGGCTGTCCCTGACGCTCTACTTAAAGGGAAGGCAATATCCGTTTCTGCCGTTCATACTTACAGTTGAACTGTCTCTCTACTCTAAAGCCCGGGACACACCAGCGCGCCGCAGACAGTCCCTGCTAACACGCCACGTTGTGGCAACATTGTGGCAACGTTGTGCGTTAGCTGGGGTGCCACACCAGACCGGAACTATATATTACAAAACGAACACATTGTCTTGATAATACAGCTGTAATTGAGTGCCTGACACGCCAGTCAAGCTCAATCTTGAGAAGGTGTGCATTTCAATAAGGATTTCAATTGACATACAGTATGAAACTGAAAGGAGGTTGCATCACTATGATGCATAACATTGCATGTATTGTATTTTCAAGTGTGTGCATTCATCCTGTTGTCATTTTGTTTTGAAAGCAGAAGAATCATTCAACAGGTTGCTGAGACAAATGTAAACCAGTAAAACATATGAAGAGAAACAAACCTTGAATATAAGTTCAGTTGTTTAAACATTTGACAAACTATGGTGAGGGGGTAAGAAAACACACAAATCCAGCAGCTCCTGTATTTCAATACACCAAAACACAATATTATTGGCGAGTCGGGTAGTCCATCATCACAGTTCGAGGGCAGGCATCATTTCAGTAATTTCATCCCGTTGCATTCACATCCGTGCCTTGAATGAGATTGAATGTGATCTTTGCTCTCAAGTATGTTCCCAAGTTTTACACTTTCGTGCTTTGCATGAATGGGAATGGAACCGTGTGTGTTGAATGAGGCTCCTTGTGAACACTGAACTTTGTCCGGTGGAGTTCCTTTTTGTGTTGCTGTAATTGTGTCATTTCTCGATGAGAAAGATTAGGCAACATTTAGTCACTTCTAGCCATGATGCTCAATTTATTTACGAATGTACCCTAGTTACTAGGGACCGTTTACGTTGGAGAACAAGATCTATTGTATGCCTGTGTATTTGGGGAAGTCAAATGTGAAATAATGATGAAATTGCGTGTATCCAAAGTTAAAACTCGTGATTTGTCGCCCTCTGGTGTGTAAAAGATGCAAAAGCTTACAGCACCTGGTATTCCCAGGCGGTCTCCCATCCAAGTACTGACCAGGCCCGAGCCTGCTTAGCTTCCGAGATCGGACGAGATCGGGCGTATTCAGGCTAGTATGGCCGTAAGCCAGGGAGGGTGTCCCTGACGCTCTACTTAAAGGGAAGGCAATATCCGTTTCTGCCGCTCATACTTGCAGTTGAACTGTCTCTCTACTCTAAAGTCCGGGACACACCAGCGCGCCGCAGACAGTCCCTGCTAACACGAAACGTTGTGGCAACGTTGTGCGTTAGCTGGGGTGCCACACCAGACCGGAACTATATATTACAAAACGAACACATTGTCTTGATAATACAGCTGTAATTGAGTGCCTGACACGCCAGTCAAGCGCAATCTTGAGAAGGTGTGCATTTCAGTAAGGATTTCAATTGACATGCAGTATGAAACTGAAAGGAGGTTGCATCACTATGATGCATAACATTGCATGTATTGTATTTTCAAGTGTGTGCATTCATCCTGTTGTCATTTTGTTTTGAAAGCAGAAGAATCATTCTTGCTGAGGTTGCTGAGACAAATGTAAACCAGTAAAACATATGAAGAGAAACAAACCTTGAATATAAGTTCAGTTGTTTAAACATTTGACAAACTATGGTGAGGGGGTAAGAAAACACACAAATCCAGCAGCTCCTGTATTTCAATACACCAGAACCCAATATTATTGGCGAGTCGGGTAGTCCATCATCACAGTTCGAGGGCAGGCATCATTTCAGTAATTTCATCCCGTTGCATTCACATCCGTGCCTTGAATGAGATTGAATGTGATCTTTGCTCTCAAGTATGTTCCCAAGTTTTACACTTTCGTGCTTTGCATGAATGGGAATGGAACCGTGTGTGTTGAATGAGGCTCCTTGTGAGCACTGAACTTTGTCCGGTGGAGTTCCTTTTTGTGTTGCTGTAATTGTGTCATTTCTCGATGAGAAAGATTAGGCAACATTTAGTCACTTCTAGCCATGATGCTCAATTTATTTACGAATGTACCCTAGTTACTAGGGACCGTTTACGTTGGAGAACAAGATCTATTGTATGCCTGTGTATTTGGGGAAGTAAAATCTGAAATATTGATGAAATTGCGTGTATCCAAAGTTAAAACTCGTGATTTGTCGCCCTCTGGTGTGTAAAAGATGCAAAAGCTTACAGCACCTGGTATTCCAAGGCGGTCTCCCATCCAAGTACTGACCAGGCCCAAGCCTGCTTGACTTCCGAGATCGGACGAGATCGGGCGTATTCAGGCTAGTATGGCCGTAAGCCAGGGAGGCTGTCCCTGACGCTCTACTTAAAGGGAAGGCAATATCCGTTTCTGCCGCTCATACTTGCAGTTGAACTGTCTCTCTACTCTAAAGTCCGGGACACACCAGCGCGCCGCAGACAGTCCCTGCTAACACGCCACGTTGTGGCAACATTGTGGCAACGTTGTGCGTTAGCTGGGGTGCCACACCAGACCGGAACTATATATTACAAAACGAACACATTGTCTTGATAAAACAGCTGTAATTGAGTGCCTGACACGCCAGTCAAGCGCAATCTTGAGAAGGTGTGCATTTCAGTAAGGATTTCAATTGACATGCAGTATGAAACTGAAAGGAGGTTGCATCACTATGATGCATAACATTGCATGTATTGTATTTTCAAGTGTGTGCATTCATCCTGTTGTCATTTTGTTTTGAAAGCAGAAGAATCATTCAACAGGTTGCTGAGACAAATGTAAACCAGTAAAACATATGAAGAGAAACAAACCTTGAATATAAGTTCAGTTGTTTAAACATTTGACAAACTATGGTGAGGGGGTAAGAAAACACACAAATCCAGCAGCTCCTGTATTTCAATACACCAGAACCCAATATTATTGGCGAGTCGGGTAGTCCATCATCACAGTTCGAGGGCAGGCATCATTTCAGTAATTTCATCCCGTTGCATTCACATCCGTGCCTTGAATGAGATTGAATGTGATCTTTGCTCTCAAGTATTTTCCCAAGTTTTACACTTTCGTGCTTTGCATGAATGGGAATGGAACCGTGTGTGTTGAATGAGGCTCCTTGTGAGCACTGAACTTTGTCCGGTGGAGTTCCTTTTTGTGTTGGTGTAATTGTGTCATTTCTCGATGAGAAAGATTAGGCAACATTTAGTCACTTCTAGCCATGATGCTCAATTTATTTACGAATGTACACTAGTTACTAGGGACCGTTTACGTTGGAGAACAAGATCTATTGTATGCCTGTGTATTTGGGGAAGTCAAATCTGAAATAATGATGAAATTGCGTGTATCCAAAGTTAAAACTCGTGATTTGTCGCCCTTTGGTGTGTAAAAGATGCAAAAGCTTACAGCACCTGGTATTCCCAGGGGGTCTCCCATCCAAGTACTGACCAGGCCCGAGCCTGCTTAGCTTCCGAGATCGGACGAGATCGGGCGTATTCAGGCTAGTATGGCCGTAAGCCAGGGAGGCTGTCCCTGACGCGCTACTTAAAGGGAAGGCAATATCCGTTTCTGCCGTTCATACTTACAGTTGAACTGTCTCTCTACTCTAAAGCCCGGGACACACCAGCGCGCCGCAGACAGTCCCTGCTAACACGCCACGTTGTGGCAACATTGTGGCAACGTTGTGCGTTAGCTGGGGTGCCACACCAGACCGGAACTATATATTACAAAACGAACACATTGTCTTGATAAAACAGCTGTAATTGAGTGCCTGACACGCCAGTCAAGCGCAATCTTGAGAAGGTGTGCATTTCAGTAAGGATTTCAATTGACATGCAGTATGAAACTGAAAGGAGGTTGCATCACTATGATGCATAACATTGCATGTATTGTATTTTCAAGTGTGTGCATTCATCCTGTTGTCATTTTGTTTTGAAAGCAGAAGAATCATTCAACAGGTTGCTGAGACAAATGTAAACCAGTAAAACATATGAAGAGAAACAAACCTTGAATATAAGTTCAGTTGTTTAAACATTTGACAAACTATGGTGAGGGGGTAAGAAAACACACAAATCCAGCAGCTCCTGTATTTCAATACACCAGAACCCAATATTATTGGCGAGTCGGGTAGTCCATCATCACAGTTCGAGGGCAGGCATCATTTCAGTAATTTCATCCCGTTGCATTCACATCCGTGCCTTGAATGAGATTGAATGTGATCTTTGCTCTCAAGTATGTTCCCAAGTTTTACACTTTCGTGCTTTGCATGAATGGGAATGGAACCGTGTGTGTTGAATGAGGCTCCTTGTGAGCACTGAACTTTGTCCGGTGGAGTTCCTTTTTGTGTTGCTGTAATTGTGTCATTTCTCGATGAGAAAGATTAGGCAACATTTAGTCACTTCTAGCCATGATGCTCAATTTATTTACAAATGTACACTAGTTACTAGGGACCGTTTACGTTGGAGAACAAGATCTATTGTATGCCTGTGTATTTGGGGAAGTCAAATCTGAAATAATGATGAAATTGCGTGTATCCAAAGTTAAAACTTGTGATTTGTCGCCCTTTGGTGTGTAAAAGATGCAAAAGCTTACAGCACCTGGTATTCCCAGGCGGTCTCCCATCCAAGTACTGACCAGGCCCGAGCCTGCTTAGCTTCCGAGATCGGACGAGATCGGGCGTATTCAGGCTAGTATGGCCGTAAGCCAGGGAGGCTGTCCCTGACGCTCTACTTAAAGGGAAGGCAATATCCGTTTCTGCCGTTCATACTTACAGTTGAACTGTCTCTCTACTCTAAAGTCCGGGACACACCAGCGCGCCGCAGACAGTCCCTGCTAACACGCCACGTTGTGGCAACATTGTGGCAACGTTGTGCGTTAGCTGGGGTGCCACACCAGACCGGAACTATATTTTACAAAACGAACACATTCTCTTGATAAAACAGCTGTAATTGAGTGCCTGACACGCCAGTCAAGCGCAATCTTGAGAAGGTGTGCATTTCAGTAAGGATTTCAATTGACATGCAGTATGAAACTGAAAGGAGGTTGCATCACTATGATGCATAACATTGCATGTATTGTATTTTCAAGTGTGTGCATTCATCCTGTTGTCATTTTGTTTTGAAAGCAGAAGAATCATTCAACAGGTTGCTGAGACAAATGTAAACCAGTAAAACATATGAAGAGAAACAAACCTTGAATATAAGTTCAGTTGTTTAAACATTTGACAAACTATGGTGAGGGGGTAAGAAAACACACAAATCCAGCAGCTCCTGTATTTCAATACACCAGAACCCAATATTATTGGCGAGTCGGGTAGTCCATCATCACAGTTCGAGGGCAGGCATCATTTCAGTAATTTCATCCCGTTGCATTCACATCCGTGCCTTGAATGAGATTGAATGTGATCTTTGCTCTCAAGTATGTTCCCAAGTTTTACACTTTCGTGCTTTGCATGAATGGGAATGGAACCGTGTGTGTTGAATGAGGCTCCTTGTGAGCACTGAACTTTGTCCGGTGGAGTTCCTTTTTGTGTTGCTGTAATTGTGTCATTTCTCGATGAGAAAGATTAGGCAACATTTAGTCACTTCTAGCCATGATGCTCAATTTATTTACGAATGTACACTAGTTACTAGGGACCGTTTACGTTGGAGAACAAGATCTATTCTATGCCTGTGTATTTGGGGAAGTAAAATCTGAAATAATGATGAAATTGCGTGTATCCAAAGTTAAAACTCGTGATTTGTCGCCCTCTGGTGTGTAAAAGATGCAAAAGCTTACAGCACCTGGTATTCCCAGGCGGTCTCCCATCCAAGTACTGACCAGGCCCGAGCCTGCTTAGCTTCCGAGATCGGGCGTATTCAGGCTAGTATGGCCGTAAGCCAGGGAGGCTGTCCCTGACGCTCTACTTAAAGGGAAGGCAATATCCGTTTCTGCCGCTCATACTTACAGTTGAACTGTCTCTCTACTCTAAAGCCCGGGACACACCAGCGCGCCGCAGACAGTCCCTGCTAACACGCCACGTTGTGGCAACATTGTGGCAACGTTGTGCGTTAGCTGGGGTGCCACACCAGACCGGAACTATATATTACAAAACGAACACATTCTCTTGATAAAACAGCTGTAATTGAGTGCCTGACACGCCAGTCAAGCGCAATCTTGAGAAGGTGTGCATTTCAGTAAGGATTTCTATTGACATGCAGTATGAAACTGAAAGGAGGTTGCATCACTATGATGCATAACATTGCATGTATTGTATTTTCAAGTGTGTGCATTCATCCTGTTGTCATTTTGTTTTGAAAGCAGAAGAATCATTCAACAGGTTGCTGAGACAAATGTAAACCAGTAAAACATATGAAGAGAAACAAACCTTGAATATAAGTTCAGTTGTTTAAACATTTGACAAACTATGGTGAGGGGGTAAGAAAACACACAAATCCAGCAGCTCCTGTATTTCAATACACCAGAACCCAATATTATTGGCGAGTCGGGTAGTCCATCATCACAGTTCGAGGGCAGGCATCATTTCAGTAATTTCATCCCGTTGCATTCACATCCGTGCCTTGAATGAGATTGAATGTGATCTTTGCTCTCAAGTATGTTCCCAAGTTTTACACTTTCGTGCTTTGCATGAATGGGAATGGAACCGTGTGTGTTGAATGAGGCTCCTTGTGAGCACTGAACTTTGTCCGGTGGAGTTCCTTTTTGTGTTGCTGTAATTGTGTCATTTCTCGATGAGAAAGATTAGGCAACATTTAGTCACTTCTAGCCATGATGCTCAATTTATTTACGAATGTACCCTAGTTACTAGGGACCGTTTACGTTGGAGAACAAGATCTATTGTATGCCTGTGTATTTGGGGAAGTCAAATCTGAAATAATGATGAAATTGCGTGTATCCAAAGTTAAAACTCGTGATTTGTCGCCCTCTGGTGTGTAAAAGATGCAAAAGCTTACAGCACCTGGTATTCCCAGGCGGTCTCCCATCCAAGTACTGACCAGGCCCGAGCCTGCTTAGCTTCCGAGATCGGACGAGATCGGGCGTATTCAGGCTAGTATGGCCGTAAGCCAGGGAGGCTGTCCCTGACGCTCTACTTAAAGGGAAGGCAATATCCGTTTCTGCCGCTCATACTTGCAGTTGAACTCTCTCTCTACTCTAAAGTCCGGGACACACCAGCGCGCCGCAGACAGTCCCTGCTAACACGAAACGTTGTGGCAACGTTGTGCGTTAGCTGGGGTGCCACACCAGACCGGAACTATATATTACAAAACGAACATATTGTCTTGATAATACAGCTGTAATTGAGTGCCTGACACGCCAGTCAAGCGCAATCTTGAGAAGGTGTGCATTTCAGTAAGGATTTCAATTGACATGCAGTATGAAACTGAAAGGAGGTTGCATCACTATGATGCATAACATTGCATGTATTGTATTTTCAAGTGTGTGCATTCATCCTGTTGTCATTTTGTTTTGAAAGCAGAAGAATCATTCAACAGGTTGCTGAGACAAATGTAAACCAGTAAAACATATGAAGAGAAACAAACCTTGAATATAAGTTCAGTTGTTTAAACATTTGACAAACTATGGTGAGGGGGTAAGAAAACACACAAATCCAGCAGCTCCTGTATTTCAATACACCAGAACCCAATATTATTGGCGAGTCGGGTAGTCCATCATCACAGTTCGAGGGCAGGCATCATTTCAGTAATTTCATCCCGTTGCATTCACATCCGTGCCTTGAATGAGATTGAATGTGATCTTTGCTCTCAAGTATGTTCCCAAGTTTTACACTTTCGTGCTTTGCATGAATGGGAATGGAACCGTGTGTGTTGAATGAGGCTCCTTGTGAGCACTGATCTTTGTCCGGTGGAGTTCCTTTTTGTGTTGCTGTAATTGTGTCATTTCTCGATGAGAAAGATTAGGCAACATTTAGTCACTTCTAGCCATGATGCTCAATTTATTTACGAATGTACCCTAGTTACTAGGGACCGTTTACGTTGGAGAACAAGATCTATTGTATGCCTGTGTATTTGGGGAAGTCAAATCTGAAATAATGATGAAATTGCGTGTATCCAAAGTTAAAACTCGTGATTTGTCGCGCTCTGGTGTGTAAAAGATGCAAAAGCTAACAGCACCTGGTATTCCCAGGCGGTCTCCCATCCAAGTACTGACCAGGCCCGAGCCTGCTTAGCTTCCGAGATCGGACGAGATCGGGCGTATTCAGGCTAGTATGGCCGTAAGCCAGGGAGGCTGTCCCTGACGCTCTACTTAAAGGGAAGGCAATATCCGTTTCTGCCGTTCATACTTACAGTTGAACTGTCTCTCTACTCTAAAGCCCGGGACACACCAGCGCGCCGCAGACAGTCCCTGCTAACACGAAACGTTGTGGCAACGTTGTGCGTTAGCTGGGGTGCCACACCAGACCGGAACTATATTTTACAAAACGAACACATTTGTCTTGATAAAACAGCTGTAATTGAGTGCCTGACACGCCAGTCAAGCGCAATCTTGAGAAGGTGTGCATTTCAGTAAGGATTTCAATTGACATGCAGTATGAAACTGAAAGGAGGTTGCATCACTATGATGCATAACATTGCATGTATTGTATTTTCAAGTGTGTGCATTCATCCTGTTGTCATTTTGTTTTGAAAGCAGAAGAATCATTCAACAGGTTGCTGAGACAAATGTAAACCAGTAAAACATATGAAGAGAAACAAACCTTGAATATAAGTTCAGTTGTTTAAACATTTGACAAACTATGGTGAGGGGGTAAGAAAACACACAAATCCAGCAGCTCCTGTATTTCAATACACCAGAACCCAATATTATTGGCGAGTCGGGTAGTCCATCATCACAGTTCGAGGGCAGGCATCATTTCAGTAATTTCATCCCGTTGCATTCACATCCGTGCCTTGAATGAGATTGAATGTGATCTTTGCTCTCAAGTATGTTCCCAAGTTTTACACTTTCGTGCTTTGCATGAATGGGAATGGAACCGTGTGTGTTGAATGAGGCTCCTTGTGAGCACTGATCTTTGTCCGGTGGAGTTCCTTTTTGTGTTGCTGTAATTGTGTCATTTCTCGATGAGAAAGATTAGGCAACATTTAGTCACTTCTAGCCATGATGCTCAATTTATTTACGAATGTACCCTATTTACTAGGGACCGTTTACGTTGGAGAACAAGATCTATTGTATGCCTGTGTATTTGGGGAAGTCAAATCTGAAATAATGATGAAATTGCGTGTATCCAAAGTTAAAACTCGTGATTTGTCGCGCTCTGGTGTGTAAAAGATGCAAAAGCTTACAGCACCTGGTATTCCCAGGCGGTCTCCCATCCAAGTACTGACCAGGCCCGAGCCTGCTTAGCTTCCGAGATCGGACGAGATCGGGCGTATTCAGGCTAGTATGGCCGTAAGCCAGGGAGGCTGTCCCTGACGCTCTACTTAAAGGGAAGGCAATATCCGTTTCTGCCGTTCATACTTACAGTTGAACTGTCTCTCTACTCTAAAGCCCGGGACACACCAGCGCGCCGCAGACAGTCCCTGCTAACACGCCACGTTGTGGCAACATTGTGGCAACGTTGTGCGTTAGCTGGGGTGCCACACCAGACCGGAACTATATATTACAAAACGAACACATTGTCTTGATAATACAGCTGTAATTGAGTGCCTGACACGCCAGTCAAGCTCAATCTTGAGAAGGTGTGCATTTCAATAAGGATTTCAATTGACATACAGTATGAAACTGAAAGGAGGTTGCATCACTATGATGCATAACATTGCATGTATTGTATTTTCAAGTGTGTGCATTCATCCTGTTGTCATTTTGTTTTGAAAGCAGAAGAATCATTCAACAGGTTGCTGAGACAAATGTAAACCAGTAAAACATATGAAGAGAAACAAACCTTGAATATAAGTTCAGTTGTTTAAACATTTGACAAACTATGGTGAGGGGGTAAGAAAACACACAAATCCAGCAGCTCCTGTATTTCAATACACCAAAACACAATATTATTGGCGAGTCGGGTAGTCCATCATCACAGTTCGAGGGCAGGCATCATTTCAGTAATTTCATCCCGTTGCATTCACATCCGTGCCTTGAATGAGATTGAATGTGATCTTTGCTCTCAAGTATGTTCCCAAGTTTTACACTTTCGTGCTTTGCATGAATGGGAATGGAACCGTGTGTGTTGAATGAGGCTCCTTGTGAGCACTGAACTTTGTCCGGTGGAGTTCCTTTTTGTGTTGCTGTAATTGTGTCATTTCTCGATGAGAAAGATTAGGCAACATTTAGTAACTTCTAGCCATGATGCTCAATTTATTTACGAATGTACCCTAGTTACTAGGGACCGTTTACGTTGGAGAACAAGATCTATTGTATGCCTGTGTATTTGGGGAAGTCAAATCTGAAATAATGATGAAATTGCGTGTATCCAAAGTTAAAACTCGTGATTTGTCGCCCTCTGGTGTGTAAAAGATGCAAAAGCTTACAGCACCTGGTAGTCCCAGGCGGTCTCCCATGCAAGTACTGACCAGGCCCGAGCCTGCTTAGCTTCCGAGATCGGACGAGATCGGGCGTATTCAGGCTAGTATGGCCGTAAGCCAGGAATGCTGTCCCTGACGCTCTACTTAAAGGGAAGGCAATATCCGTTTCTGCCGTTCATACTTACAGTTGAACTGTCTCTCTACTCTAAAGCCCGGGACACACCAGCGCGCCGCAGACAGTCCCTGCTAAGACGCCACGTTGTGGCAACATTGTGGCAAC
Source organism: Amia ocellicauda (assembly GCF_036373705.1). NCBI lineage: Eukaryota > Metazoa > Chordata > Actinopteri > Amiiformes > Amiidae > Amia > Amia ocellicauda. Next base: position 243,760 of record NW_027103004.1, read on the forward strand.
GTTGTGCGTTAGCTGGGGTGCCACACCAGACCGGAACTATATTTTACAAAACGAACACATTGTCTTGATAATACAGCTGTAATTGAGTGCCTGACATGCCAGTCAAGCGCAATCTTGAGAAGGTGTGCATTTCAGTAAGGATTTCAATTGACATGCAGTATGAAACTGAAAGGAGGTTGCATCACTATGATGCATAACATTGCATGTATTGTATTTTCAAGTGTGTGCATTCATCCTGTTGTCATTTTGTTTTGAAAGCAGAAGAATCATTCAACAGGTTGCTGAGACAAATGTAAACCAGTAAAACATATGAAGAGAAACAAACCTTGAATATAAGTTCAGTTGTTTAAACATTTGACAAACTATGGTGAGGGGGTAAGAAAACACACAAATCCAGCAGCTCCTGTATTTCAATACACCAGAACCCAATATTATTGGCGAGTCGGGTAGTCCATCATCACAGTTCGAGGGCAGGCATCTTTTCAGTAATTTCATCCCGTTGCATTCACATCCGTGCCTTGAATGAGATTGAATGTGATCTTTGCTCTCAAGTATGTTCCCAAGTTTTACACTTTCGTGCTTTGCATGAATGGGAATGGAACCGTGTGTGTTGAATGAGGCTCCTTGTGAGCACTGATCTTTGTCCGGTGGAGTTCCTTTTTGTGTTGCTGTAATTGTGTCATTTCTCGATGAGAAAGATTAGGCAACATTTAGTCACTTCTAGCCATGATGCTCAATTTATTTACGAATGTACCCTAGTTACTAGGGACCGTTTACGTTGGAGAACAAGATCTATTGTATGCCTGTGTATTTGGGGAAGTCAAATCTGAAATAATGATGAAATTGCGTGTATCCAAAGTTAAAACTCGTGATTTGTCGCGCTCTGGTGTGTAAAAGATGCAAAAGCTTACAGCACCTGGTATTCCCCAGGCGGTCTCCCATCCAAGTACTGACCAGGCCCGAGCCTGCTTAGCTTCCGAGATCGGACGAGATCGGGCGTATTCAGGCTAGTATGGCCGTAAGCCAGGGAGGCTGTCCCTGACGCTCTACTTAAAGGGATGGCAATATCCGTTTCTGCCGTTCATACTTACAGTTGAACTGTCTCTCTACTCTAAAGCCCGGGACACACCAGCGCGCCGCAGACAGTCCCTGCTAAGACGCCACGTTGTGGCAACATTGTGGCAACGTTGTGCGTTAGCTGGGGTGCCACACCAGACCGGAACTATATTTTACAAAACGAACACATTGTCTTGATAATACAGCTGTAATTGAGTGCCTGACATGCCAGTCAAGCGCAATCTTGAGAAGGTGTGCATTTCAGTAAGGATTTCAATTGACATGCAGTATGAAACTGAAAGGAGGTTGCATCACTATGATGCATAACATTGCATGTATTGTATTTTCAAGTGTGTGCATTCATCCTGTTGTCATTTTGTTTTGAAAGCAGAAGAATCATTCAACAGGTTGCTGAGACAAATGTAAACCAGTAAAACATATGAAGAGAAACAAACCTTGAATATAAGTTCAGTTGTTTAAACATTTGACAAACTATGGTGAGGGGGTAAGAAAACACACAAATCCAGCAGCTCCTGTATTTCAATACACCAGAACCCAATATTATTGGCGAGTCGGGTAGTCCATCATCACAGTTCGAGGGCAGGCATCTTTTCAGTAATTTCATCCCGTTGCATTCACATCCGTGCCTTGAATGAGATTGAATGTGATCTTTGCTCTCAAGTATGTTCCCAAGTTTTACACTTTCGTGCTTTGCATGAATGGGAATGGAACCGTGTGTGTTGAATGAGGCTCCTTGTGAGCACTGATCTTTGTCCGGTGGAGTTCCTTTTTGTGTTGCTGTAATTGTGTCATTTCTCGATGAGAAAGATTAGGCAACATTTAGTCACTTCTAGCCATGATGCTCAATTTATTTACGAATGTACCCTAGTTACTAGGGACCGTTTACGTTGGAGAACAAGATCTATTGTATGCCTGTGTATTTGGGGAAGTCAAATCTGAAATAATGATGAAATTGCGTGTATCCAAAGTTAAAACTCGTGATTTGTCGCGCTCTGGTGTGTAAAAGATGCAAAAGCTTACAGCACCTGGTATTCCCCAGGCGGTCTCCCATCCAAGTACTGACCAGGCCCGAGCCTGCTTAGCTTCCGAGATCGGACGAGATCGGGCGTATTCAGGCTAGTATGGCCGTAAGCCAGGGAGGCTGTCCCTGACGCTCTACTTAAAGGGATGGCAATATCCGTTTCTGCCGTTCATACTTACAGTTGAACTGTCTCTCTACTCTAAAGCCCGGGACACACCAGCGCGCCGCAGACAGTCCCTGCTAATATGCCACGTTGTGGCAACGTTGTGCGTTAGCTGGGGTGCCACACCAGACCGGAACTATATTTTACAAAACGAACACATTGTCTTGATAAAACAGCTGTAATTGAGTGCCTGACACGCCAGTCAAGCGCAATCTTGAGAAGGTGTGCATTTCAGTAAGGATATCAATTGACATGCAGTATGAAACTGAAAGGAGGTTGCATCACTATGATGCATAACATTGCATGTATTGTATTTTCAAGTGTGTGCATTCATCCTGTTGTCATTTTGTTTTGAAAGCAGAAGAATCATTCAACAGATTGCTGAGACAAATGTAAACCAGTAAAACATATGAAGAGAAATAAACCTTGAATATAAGTTCAGTTGTTTAAACATTTGACAAACTATGGTGAGGGGGTAAGAAAACACACAAATCCAGCAGCTCCTGTATTTCAATACACCAGAACCCAATATTATTGGCGAGTCGGGTAGTCCATCATCACAGTTCGAGGGCAGGCATCATTTCAGTAATTTCATCCCGTTGCATTCACATCCGTGCCTTGAATGAGATTGAATGTGATCTTTGCTCTCAAGTATGTTCCCAAGTTTTACACTTTCGTGCTTTGCATGAATGGGAATGGAACCGTGTGTGTTGAATGAGGCTCCTTGTGAGCACTGAACTCTGTCCGGTGGAGTTCCTTTTTGTGTTGCTGTAATTGTGTCATTTCTCGATGAGAAAGATTAGGCAACATTTAGTCACTTCTAGCCATGATGCTCAATTTATTTACGAATGTACCCTAGTTACTAGGGACCGTTTACGTTGGAGAACAAGATCTATTGTATGCCTGTGTATTTGGGGAAGTCAAATCTGAAATAATGATGAAATTGCGTGTATCCAAAGTTAAAACTCGTGATTTGTCGCCCTCTGGTGTGTAAAAGATGCAAAAGCTTACAGCACCTGGTTTTCCCAGGTGGTCTCCCATCCAAGTACTGACCAGGCCCGAGCCTGCTTAGCTTCCGAGATCGGACGAGATCGGGCGTATTCAGGCTAGTATGGCCCTAAGCCAGGGAGGCTGTCCCTGACGCTCTACTTAAAGAGAAGGCAATATCCGTTTCTGCCGCTCATACTTGCAGTTGAACTGTCTCTCTACTCTAAAGTCCGGGACACACCAGCGCGCCGCAGACAGTCCCTGCTAACACGAAACGTTGTGGCAACGTTGTGCGTTAGCTGGGGTGCCACACCAGACCGGAACTATATATTACAAAACGAACACATTGTCTTGATAAAACAGCTGTAATTGAGTGCCTGACACGCCAGTCAAGCGCAATCTTGAGAAGGTGTGCATTTCAGTAAGGATTTCAATTGACATGCAGTATGAAACTGAAAGGAGGTTGCATCACTATGATGCATAACATTGCATGTATTGTATTTTCAAGTGTGTGCATTCATCCTGTTGTCATTTTGTTTTGAAAGCAGAAGAATCATTCAACAGGTTGCTGAGACAAATGTAAACCAGTAAAACATATGAAGAGAAACAAACCTTGAATATAAGTTCAGTTGTTTAAACATTTGACAAACTATGGTGAGGGGGTAAGAAAACACACAAATCCAGCAGCTCCTGTATTTCAATACACCAGAACCCAATATTATTGGCGAGTCGGGTAGTCCATCATCACAGTTCGAGGGCAGGCATCATTTCAGTAATTTCATCCCGTTGCATTCACATCCGTGCCTTGAATGAGATTGAATGTGATCTTTGCTCTCAAGTATGTTCCCAAGTTTTACACTTTCGTGCTTTGCATGAATGGGAATGGAACCGTGTGTGTTGAATGAGGCTCCTTGTGAGCACTGAACTTTGTCCGGTGGAGTTCCTTTTTGTGTTGCTGTAATTGTGTAATTTCTCGATGAGAAAGATTAGGCAACATTTAGTCACTTCTAGCCATGATGCTCAATTTATTTACGAATGTACCCTAGTTACTAGGGACCGTTTACGTTGGAGAACAAGATCTATTGTATGCCTGTGTATTTGGGGAAGTCAAATCTGAAATAATGATGAAATTGCGAGTATCCAAAGTTAAAACTCGTGATTTGTCGCCCTCTGGTGTGTAAAAGATGCAAAAGCTTACAGCACCTGGTATTCCCAGGCGGTCTCCCATCCAAGTACTGACCAGGCCCGAGCCTGCTTAGCTTCCGAGATCGGACGAGATCGGGCGTATTCAGGCTAGTATGGCCGTAAGCCAGGGAGGCTGTCCCTGACGCTCTACTTAAAGGGAAGGCAATATCCGTTTCTGCCGCTCATACTTGCAGTTGAACTGTCTCTCTACTCTAAAGTCCGGGACACACCAGCGCGCCGCAGACAGTCCCTGCTAACACGAAACGTTGTGGCAACGTTGTGCGTTAGCTGGGGTGCCACACCAGACCGGAACTATATATTACAAAACGAACACATTGTCTTGATAAAACAGCTGTAATTGAGTGCCTGACACGCCAGTCAAGCGCAATCTTGAGAAGGTGTGCATTTCAGTAAGGATTTCAATTGACATGCAGTATGAAACTGAAAGGAGGTTGCATCACTATGATGCATAACATTGCATGTATTGTATTTTCAAGTGTGTGCATTCATCCTGTTGTCATTTTGTTTTGAAAGTAGAAGAATCATTTTTGCTGAGGTTGCTGAGACAAATGTAAACCAGTAAAACATATGAAGAGAAACAAACCTTGAATATAAGTTCAGTTGTTTAAACATTTGACAAACTATGGTGAGGGGGTAAGAAAACACACAAATCCAGCAGCTCCTGTATTTCAATACACCAGAACCCAATATTATTGGCGAGTCGGGTAGTCCATCATCACAGTTCGAGGGCAGGCATCATTTCAGTAATTTCATCCCGTTGCATTCACATCCGTGCCTTGAATGAGATTGAATGTGATCTTTGCTCTCAAGTATGTTCCCAAGTTTTACACTTTCGTGCTTTGCATGAATGGGAATGGAACCGTGTGTGTTGAATGAGGCTCCTTGTGAGCACTGAACATTGTCCGGTGGAGTTCCTTTTTGTGTTGCTGTAATTGTGTCATTTCTCGATGAGAAAGATTATGCAACATTTAGTCACTTCTAGCCATGATGCTCAATTTATTTATGAATGTACCCTAGTTACTAGGGACCGTTTACGTTGGAGAACAAGATCTATTGTATGCCTGTGTATTTGGGGAAGTCAAATCTGAAATAATGATGAAATTGCGTGTATCCAAAGTTAAAACTCGTGATTTGTCGCCCTCTGGTGTGTAAAAGATGCAAAAGCTTACAGCACCTGGTATTCCCAGGCGGTCTCCCATCCAAGTACTGACCAGGCCCGAGCCTGCTTAGCTTCCGAGATCGGACGAGATCGGGCGTATTCAGGCTAGTATGGCCGTAAGCCAGGGAGGCTGTCCCTGACGCTCTACTTAAAGGGAAGGCAATATCCGTTTCTGCCGTTCATACTTACAGTTGAACTGTCTCTCTACTCTAAAGCCCGGGACACACCAGCGCGCCGCAGACAGTCCCTGATAACACGCCACGTTGTGGCAACATTGTGGCAACGTTGTGCGTTAGCTGGGGTGCCACACCAGACCGGAACTATATATTACAAAACGAACACATTCTCTTGATAAAACAGCTGTAATTGAGTGCCTGACACGCCAGTCAAGCGCAATCTTGAGAAGGTGTGCATTTCAGTAAGGATTTCAATTGACATGCAGTATGAAACTGAAAGGAGGTTGCATCACTATGATGCATAACATTGCATGTATTGTATTTTCAAGTGTGTGCATTCATCCTGTTGTCATTTTGTTTTGAAAGCAGAAGAATCATTCAACAGGTTGCTGAGACAAATGTAAACCAGTAAAACATATGAAGAGAAACAAACCTTGAATATAAGTTCAGTTGTTTAAACATTTGACAAACTATGGTGAGGGGGTAAGAAAACACACAAATCCAGCAGCTCCTGTATTTCAATACACCAGAACCCAATATTATTGGCGAGTCGGGTAGTCCATCATCACAGTTCGAGGGCAGGCATCATTTCAGTAATTTCATCCCGTTGCATTCACATCCGTGCCTTGAATGAGATTGAATGTGATCTTTGCTCTCAAGTATGTTCCCAAGTTTTACACTTTCGTGCTTTGCATGAATGGGAATGGAACCGTGTGTGTTGAATGAGGCTCCTTGTGAGCACTGAACTTTGTCCGGTGGAGTTCCTTTTTGTGTTGCTGTAATTGTGTCATTTCTCGATGAGAAAGATTAGGCAACATTTAGTCACTTCTAGCCATGATGCTCAATTTATTTATGAATGTACCCTAGTTACTAGGGACCGTTTACGTTGGAGAACAAGATCTATTGTATGCCTGTGTATTTGGGGAAGTCAAATCTGAAATAATGATGAAATTGCGTGTATCCAAAGTTAAAACTCGTGATTTGTCGCCCTCTGGTGTGTAAAAGATGCAAAAGCTTACAGCACCTGGTATTCCCAGGCGGTCTCCCATCCAAGTACTGACCAGGCCCGAGCCTGCTTAGCTTCCGAGATCGGACGAGATCGGGCGTATTCAGGCTAGTATGGCCGTAAGCCAGGGAGGCTGTCCCTGACGCTCTACTTAAAGGGAAGGCAATATCCGTTTCTGCCGTTCATACTTACAGTTGAACTGTCTCTCTACTCTAAAGCCCGGGACACACCAGCGCGCCGCAGACAGTCCCTGATAACACGCCACGTTGTGGCAACATTGTGGCAACGTTGTGCGTTAGCTGGGGTGCCACACCAGACCGGAACTATATATTACAAAACGAACACATTCTCTTGATAAAACAGCTGTAATTGAGTGCCTGACACGCCAGTCAAGCGCAATCTTGAGAAGGTGTGCATTTCAGTAAGGATTTCAATTGACATGCAGTATGAAACTGAAAGGAGGTTGCATCACTATGATGCATAACATTGCATGTATTGTATTTTCAAGTGTGTGCATTCATCCTGTTGTCATTTTGTTTTGAAAGCAGAAGAATCATTCAACAGGTTGCTGAGACAAATGTAAACCAGTAAAACATATGAAGAGAAACAAACCTTGAATATAAGTTCAGTTGTTTAAACATTTGACAAACTATGGTGAGGGGGTAAGAAAACACACAAATCCAGCAGCTCCTGTATTTCAATACACCAGAACCCAATATTATTGGCGAGTCGGGTAGTCCATCATCACAGTTCGAGGGCAGGCATCATTTCAGTAATTTCATCCCGTTGCATTCACATCCGTGCCTTGAATGAGATTGAATGTGATCTTTGCTCTCAAGTATGTTCCCAAGTTTTACACTTTCGTGCTTTGCATGAATGGGAATGGAACCGTGTGTGTTGAATGAGGCTCCTTGTGAGCACTGAACTCTGTCCGGTGGAGTTCCTTTTTGTGTTGCTGTAATTGTGTCATTTCTCGATGAGAAAGATTAGGCAACATTTAGTCACTTCTAGCCATGATGCTCAATTTATTTACGAATGTACCCTAGTTACTAGGGACCGTTTACGTTGGAGAACAAGATCTATTGTATGCCTGTGTATTTGGGGAAGTCAAATCTGAAATAATGATGAAATTGCGTGTATCCAAAGTTAAAACTCGTGATTTGTCGCCCTCTGGTGTGTAAAAGATGCAAAAGCTTACAGCACCTGGTTTTCCCAGGTGGTCTCCCATCCAAGTACTGACCAGGCCCGAGCCTGCTTAGCTTCCGAGATCGGACGAGATCGGGCGTATTCAGGCTAGTATGGCCGTAAGCCAGGGAGGCTGTCCCTGACGCTCTACTTAAAGGGAAGGCAATATCCGTTTCTGCCGCTCATACTTGCAGTTGAACTGTCTCTCTACTCTAAAGTCCGGGACACACCAGCGCGCCGCAGACAGTCCCTGCTAACACGAAACGTTGTGGCAACGTTGTGCGTTAGCTGGGGTGCCACACCAGACCGGAACTATATATTACAAAACGAACACATTGTCTTGATAAAACAGCTGTAATTGAGTGCCTGACACGCCAGTCAAGCGCAATCTTGAGAAGGTGTGCATTTCAGTAAGGATTTCAATTGACATGCAGTATGAAACTGAAAGGAGGTTGCATCACTATGATGCATAACATTGCATGTATTGTATTTTCAAGTGTGTGCATTCATCCTGTTGTCATTTTGTTTTGAAAGCAGAAGAATCATTCAACAGGTTGCTGAGACAAATGTAAACCAGTAAAACATATGAAGAGAAACAAACCTTGAATATAAGTTCAGTTGTTTAAACATTTGACAAACTATGGTGAGGGGGTAAGAAAACACACAAATCCAGCAGCTCCTGTATTTCAATACACCAGAACCCAATATTATTGGCGAGTCGGGTAGTCCATCATCACAGTTCGAGGGCAGGCATCATTTCAGTAATTTCATCCCGTTGCATTCACATCCGTGCCTTGAATGAGATTGAATGTGATCTTTGCTCTCAAGTATGTTCCCAAGTTTTACACTTTCGTGCTTTGCATGAATGGGAATGGAACCGTGTGTGTTGAATGAGGCTCCTTGTGAGCACTGAACTTTGTCCGGTGGAGTTCCTTTTTGTGTTGCTGTAATTGTGTAATTTCTTGATGAGAAAGATTAGGCAACATTTAGTCACTTCTAGCCATGATGCTCAATTTATTTACGAATGTACCCTAGTTACTAGGGACCGTTTACGTTGGAGAACAAGATCTATTGTATGCCTGTGTATTTGGGGAAGTCAAATCTGAAATAATGATGAAATTGCGTGTATCCAAAGTTAAAACTCGTGATTTGTCGCCCTCTGGTGTGTAAAAGATGCAAAAGCTTACAGCACCTGGTATTCCCAGGCGGTCTCCCATCCAAGTACTGACCAGGCCCGAGCCTGCTTAGCTTCCGAGATCGGACGAGATCGGGCGTATTCAGGCTAGTATGGCCGTAAGCCAGGGAGGCTGTCCCTGACGCTCTACTTAAAGGGAAGGCAATATCCGTTTCTGCCGCTCATACTTGCAGTTGAACTGTCTCTCTACTCTAAAGTCCGGGACACACCAGCGCGCCGCAGACAGTCCCTGCTAACACGAAACGTTGTGGCAACGTTGTGCGTTAGCTGGGGTGCCACACCAGACCGGAACTATATATTACAAAACGAACACATTGTCTTGATAAAACAGCTGTAATTGAGTGCCTGACACGCCAGTCAAGCGCAATCTTGAGAAGGTGTGCATTTCAGTAAGGATTTCAATTGACATGCAGTATGAAACTGAAAGGAGGTTGCATCACTATGATGCATAACATTGCATGTATTGTATTTTCAAGTGTGTGCATTCATCCTGTTGTCATTTTGTTTTGAAAGTAGAAGAATCATTTTTGCTGAGGTTGCTGAGACAAATGTAAACCAGTAAAACATATGAAGAGAAACAAACCTTGAATATAAGTTCAGTTGTTTAAACATTTGACAAACTATGGTGAGGGGGTAAGAAAACACACAAATCCAGCAGCTCCTGTATTTCAATACACCAGAACCCAATATTATTGGCGAGTCGGGTAGTCCATCATCACAGTTCGAGGGCAGGCATCATTTCAGTAATTTCATCCCGTTGCATTCACATCCGTGCCTTGAATGAGATTGAATGTGATCTTTGCTCTCAAGTATGTTCCCAAGTTTTACACTTTCGTGCTTTGCATGAATGGGAATGGAACCGTGTGTGTTGAATGAGGCTCCTTGTGAGCACTGAACTTTGTCCGGTGGAGTTCCTTTTTGTGTTGCTGTAATTGTGTCATTTCTCGATGAGAAAGATTAGGCAACATTTAGTCACTTCTAGCCATGATGCTCAATTTATTTATGAATGTACCCTAGTTACTAGGGACCGTTTACGTTGGAGAACAAGATCTATTGTATGCCTGTGTATTTGGGGAAGTCAAATCTGAAATAATGATGAAATTGCGTGTATCCAAAGTTAAAACTCGTGATTTGTCGCCCTCTGGTGTGTAAAAGATGCAAAAGCTTACAGCACCTGGTATTCCCAGGCGGTCTCCCATCCAAGTACTGACCAGGCCCGAGCCTGCTTAGTTTCCGAGATCGGACGAGATCGGGCGTATTCAGGCTAGTATGGCCGTAAGCCAGAAAGGCTGTCCCTGACGCTCTACTTAAAGGGAAGGCAATATCCGTTTCTGCCGTTCATACTTACAGTTGAACTGTCTCTCTACTCTAAAGCCCGGGACACAGCAGCGCGCCGCAGATAGTCCCTGCTAACACGCCACGTTGTGGCAACATTGTGGCAACGTTGTGCGTTAGCTGGGGTGCCACACCAGACCGGAACTATATATTACAAAACGAACACATTGTCTTGATAAAACAGCTGTAATTGAGTGCCTGACACGCCAGTCAAGCGCAATCTTGAGAAGGTGTGCATTTCAGTAAGGATTTCAATTGACATGCAGTATGAAACTGAAAGGAGGTTGCATCACTATGATGCATAACATTGCATGTATTGTATTTTCAAGTGTGTGCATTCATCCTGTTGTCATTTTGTTTTGAAAGCAGAAGAATCATTCAACAGGTTGCTGAGACAAATGTAAACCAGTAAAACATATGAAGAGAAACAAACCTTGAATATAAGTTCAGTTGTTTAAACATTTGACAAACTATGGTGAGGGGGTAAGAAAACACACAAATCCAGCAGCTCCTGTATTTCAATACACCAGAACCCAATATTATTGGCGAGTCGGGTAGTCCATCATCACAGTTCGAGGGCAGGCATCATTTCAGTAATTTCATCCCGTTGCATTCACATCCGTGCCTTGAATGAGATTGAATGTGATCTTTGCTCTCAAGTATGTTCCCAAGTTTTACACTTTCGTGCTTTGCATGAATGGGAATGGAACCGTGTGTGTTGAATGAGGCTCCTTGTGAGCACTGAACTTTGTCCGGTGGAGTTCCTTTTTGTGTTGCTGTAATTGTGTCATTTCTCGATGAGAAAGATTAGGCAACATTTAGTCACTTCTAGCCATGATGCTCAATTTATTTACGAATGTACCCTAGTTACTAGGGACCGTTTACGTTGGAGAACAAGATCTATTGTATGCCTGTGTATTTGGGGAAGTCAAATCTGAAATAATGATGAAATTGCGTGTATCCAAAGTTAAAACTCGTGATTTGTCGCCCTCTGGTGTGTAAAAGATGCAAAAGCTTACAGCACCTGGTATTCCCAGGCGGTCTCCCATCCAAGTACTGACCAGGCCCGAGCCTGCTTAGCTTCCGAGATCGGACGAGATCGGGCGTATTCAGGCTAGTATGGCCGTAAGCCAGGGAGGCTGTCCCTGACGCTCTACTTAAAGGGAAGGCAATATCCGTTTCTGCCGCTCATACTTGCAGTTGAACTCTCTCTCTACTCTAAAGTCCGGGACACACCAGCGCGCCGCAGACAGTCCCTGCTAACACGAAACGTTGTGGCAACGTTGTGCGTTAGCTGGGGTGCCACACCAGACCGGAACTATATATTACAAAACGAACATATTGTCTTGATAATACAGCTGTAATTGAGTGCCTGACACGCCAGTCAAGCGCAATCTTGAGAAGGTGTGCATTTCAGTAAGGATTTCAATTGACATGCAGTATGAAACTGAAAGGAGGTTGCATCACTATGATGCATAACATTGCATGTATTGTATTTTCAAGTGTGTGCATTCATCCTGTTGTCATTTTGTTTTGAAAGCAGAAGAATCATTCAACAGGTTGCTGAGACAAATGTAAACCAGTAAAACATATGAAGAGAAACAAACCTTGAATATAAGTTCAGTTGTTTAAACATTTGACAAACTATGGTGAGGGGGTAAGAAAACACACAAATCCAGCAGCTCCTGTATTTCAATACACCAGAACCCAATATTATTGGCGAGTCGGGTAGTCCATCATCACAGTTCGAGGGCAGGCATCATTTCAGTAATTTCATCCCGTTGCATTCACATCCGTGCCTTGAATGAGATTGAATGTGATCTTTGCTCTCAAGTATGTTCCCAAGTTTTACACTTTCGTGCTTTGCATGAATGGGAATGGAACCGTGTGTGTTGAATGAGGCTCCTTGTGAGCACTGATCTTTGTCCGGTGGAGTTCCTTTTTGTGTTGCTGTAATTGTGTCATTTCTCGATGAGAAAGATTAGGCAACATTTAGTCACTTCTAGCCATGATGCTCAATTTATTTACGAATGTACCCTATTTACTAGGGACCGTTTACGTTGGAGAACAAGATCTATTGTATGCCTGTGTATTTGGGGAAGTCAAATCTGAAATAATGATGAAATTGCGTGTATCCAAAGTTAAAACTCGTGATTTGTCGCGCTCTGGTGTGTAAAAGATGCAAAAGCTTACAGCACCTGGTATTCCCAGGCGGTCTCCCATCCAAGTACTGACCAGGCCCGAGCCTGCTTAGCTTCCGAGATCGGACGTATTCAGGCTAGTATGGCCGTAAGCCAGGGAGGCTGTCCCTGACGCTCTACTTAAAGGGAAGGCAATATCCGTTTCTGCCGTTCATACTTACAGTTGAACTGTCTCTCTACTCTAAAGCCCGGGACACACCAGCGTGCCGCAGACAGTCCCTGCTAACACGCCACGTTGTGGCAACATTGTGGCAACGTTGTGCGTTAGCTGGGGTGCCACACCAGACCGGAACTATATATTACAAAACGAACACATTGTCTTGATAATACAGCTGTAATTGAGTGCCTGACACGCCAGTCAAGCTCAATCTTGAGAAGGTGTGCATTTCAATAAGGATTTCAATTGACATACAGTATGAAACTGAAAGGAGGTTGCATCACTATGATGCATAACATTGCATGTATTGTATTTTCAAGTGTGTGCATTCATCCTGTTGTCATTTTGTTTTGAAAGCAGAAGAATCATTCAACAGGTTGCTGAGACAAATGTAAACCAGTAAAACATATGAAGAGAAACAAACCTTGAATATAAGTTCAGTTGTTTAAACATTTGACAAACTATGGTGAGGGGGTAAGAAAACACACAAATCCAGCAGCTCCTGTATTTCAATACACCAAAACACAATATTATTGGCGAGTCGGGTAGTCCATCATCACAGTTCGAGGGCAGGCATCATTTCAGTAATTTCATCCCGTTGCATTCACATCCGTGCCTTGAATGAGATTGAATGTGATCTTTGCTCTCAAGTATGTTCCCAAGTTTTACACTTTCGTGCTTTGCATGAATGGGAATGGAACCGTGTGTGTTGAATGAGGCTCCTTGTGAGCACTGAACTTTGTCCGGTGGAGTTCCTTTTTGTGTTGCTGTAATTGTGTCATTTCTCGATGAGAAAGATTAGGCAACATTTAGTAACTTCTAGCCATGATGCTCAATTTATTTACGAATGTACCCTAGTTACTAGGGACCGTTTACGTTGGAGAACAAGATCTATTGTATGCCTGTGTATTTGGGGAAGTCAAATCTGAAATAATGATGAAATTGCGTGTATCCAAAGTTAAAACTCGTGATTTGTCGCCCTCTGGTGTGTAAAAGATGCAAAAGCTTACAGCACCTGGTATTCCCAGGCGGTCTCCCATCCAAGTACTGACCAGGCCCGAGCCTGCTTAGCTTCCGAGATCGGACGAGATCGGGCGTATTCAGGCTAGTATGGCCGTGAGCCAGGGAGCCTGTCCCTGACGCTCTATTTAAAGGGATGGCAATATCCGTTTCTGCCGTTCATACTTACAGTTGAACTGTCTCTCTACTCTAAAGCCCGGGACACACCAGCGCGCCGCAGACAGTCCCTGCTAATATGCCACGTTGTGGCAACGTTGTGCGTTAGCTGGGGTGCCACACCAGACCGGAACTATATTTTACAAAACGAACACATTTGTCTTGATAAAACAGCTGTAATTGAGTGCCTGACACGCCAGTCAAGCGCAATCTTGAGAAGGTGTGCATTTCAGTAAGGATTTCAATTGACGTGCAGTATGAAACTGAAAGGAGGTTGCATCACTATGATGCATAACATTGCATGTATTGTATTTTCAAGTGTGTGCATTCATCCTGTTGTCATTTTGTTTTGAAAGCAGAAGAATCATTCAACAGGTTGCTGAGACAAATGTAAACCAGTAAAACATATGAAGAGAAACAAACCTTGAATATAAGTTCAGTTGTTTAAACATTTGACAAACTATGGTGAGGGGGTAAGAAAACACACAAATCCAGCAGCTCCTGTATTTCAATACACCAGAACCCAATATTATTGGCGAGTCGGGTAGTCCATCATCACAGTTCGAGGGCAGGCATCATTTCAGTAATTTCATCCCGTTGCATTCACATCCGTGCCTTGAATGAGATTGAATGTGATCTTTGCTCTCAAGTATGTTCCCAAGTTTTACACTTTCGTGCTTTGCATGAATGGGAATGGAACCGTGTGTGTTGAATGAGGCTCCTTGTGAGCACTGATCTTTGTCCGGTGGAGTTCCTTTTTGTGTTGCTGTAATTGTGTCATTTCTCGATGAGAAAGATTAGGCAACATTTAGTCACTTCTAGCCATGATGCTCAATTTATTTACGAATGTACCCTAGTTACTAGGGACCGTTTACGTTGGAGAACAAGATCTATTGTATGCCTGTGTATTTGGGGAAGTCAAATCTGAAATAATGATGAAATTGCGTGTATCCAAAGTTAAAACTCGTGATTTGTCGCGCTCTGGTGTGTAAAAGATGCAAAAGCTTACAGCACCTGGTATTCCCCAGGCGGTCTCCCATCCAAGTACTGACCAGGCCCGAGCCTGCTTAGCTTCCGAGATCGGACGAGATCGGGCGTATTCAGGCTAGTATGGCCGTAAGCCAGGGAGGCTGTCCCTGACGCTCTACTTAAAGGGATGGCAATATCCGTTTCTGCCGTTCATACTTACAGTTGAACTGTCTCTCTACTCTAAAGCCCGGGACACACCAGCGCGCCGCAGACAGTCCCTGCTAATATGCCACGTTGTGGCAACGTTGTGCGTTAGCTGGGGTGCCACACCAGACCGGAACTATATTTTACAAAACGAACACATTGTCTTGATAAAACAGCTGTAATTGAGTGCCTGACACGCCAGTCAAGCGCAATCTTGAGAAGGTGTGCATTTCAGTAAGGATATCAATTGACATGCAGTATGAAACTGAAAGGAGGTTGCATCACTATGATGCATAACATTGCATGTATTGTATTTTCAAGTGTGTGCATTCATCCTGTTGTCATTTTGTTTTGAAAGCAGAAGAATCATTCAACAGATTGCTGAGACAAATGTAAACCAGTAAAACATATGAAGAGAAATAAACCTTGAATATAAGTTCAGTTGTTTAAACATTTGACAAACTATGGTGAGGGGGTAAGAAAACACACAAATCCAGCAGCTCCTGTATTTCAATACACCAGAACCCAATATTATTGGCGAGTCGGGTAGTCCATCATCACAGTTCGAGGGCAGGCATCATTTCAGTAATTTCATCCCGTTGCATTCACATCCGTGCCTTGAATGAGATTGAATGTGATCTTTGCTCTCAAGTATGTTCCCAAGTTTTACACTTTCGTGCTTTGCATGAATGGGAATGGAACCGTGTGTGTTGAATGAGGCTCCTTGTGAGCACTGAACTCTGTCCGGTGGAGTTCCTTTTTGTGTTGCTGTAATTGTGTCATTTCTCGATGAGAAAGATTAGGCAACATTTAGTCACTTCTAGCCATGATGCTCAATTTATTTACGAATGTACCCTAGTTACTAGGGACCGTTTACGTTGGAGAACAAGATCTATTGTATGCCTGTGTATTTGGGGAAGTCAAATCTGAAATAATGATGAAATTGTGTGTATCCAAAGTTAAAACTCGTGATTTGTCGCCCTCTGGTGTGTAAAAGATGCAAAAGCTTACAGCACCTGGTTTTCCCAGGTGGTCTCCCATCCAAGTACTGACCAGGCCCGAGCCTGCTTAGCTTCCGAGATCGGACGAGATCGGGCGTATTCAGGCTAGTATGGCCCTAAGCCAGGGAGGCTGTCCCTGACGCTCTACTTAAAGAGAAGGCAATATCCGTTTCTGCCGCTCATACTTGCAGTTGAACTGTCTCTCTACTCTAAAGTCCGGGACACACCAGCGCGCCGCAGACAGTCCCTGCTAACACGAAACGTTGTGGCAACGTTGTGCGTTAGCTGGGGTGCCACACCAGACCGGAACTATATATTACAAAACGAACACATTGTCTTGATAAAACAGCTGTAATTGAGTGCCTGACACGCCAGTCAAGCGCAATCTTGAGAAGGTGTGCATTTCAGTAAGGATTTCAATTGACATGCAGTATGAAACTGAAAGGAGGTTGCATCACTATGATGCATAACATTGCATGTATTGTATTTTCAAGTGTGTGCATTCATCCTGTTGTCATTTTGTTTTGAAAGCAGAAGAATCATTCAACAGGTTGCTGAGACAAATGTAAACCAGTAAAACATATGAAGAGAAACAAACCTTGAATATAAGTTCAGTTGTTTAAACATTTGACAAACTATGGTGAGGGGGTAAGAAAACACACAAATCCAGCAGCTCCTGTATTTCAATACACCAGAACCCAATATTATTGGCGAGTCGGGTAGTCCATCATCACAGTTCGAGGGCAGGCATCATTTCAGTAATTTCATCCCGTTGCATTCACATCCGTGCCTTGAATGAGATTGAATGTGATCTTTGCTCTCAAGTATGTTCCCAAGTTTTACACTTTCGTGCTTTGCATGAATGGGAATGGAACCGTGTGTGTTGAATGAGGCTCCTTGTGAGCACTGAACTTTGTCCGGTGGAGTTCCTTTTTGTGTTGCTGTAATTGTGTCATTTCTCGATGAGAAAGATTAGGCAACATTTAGTCACTTCTAGCCATGATGCTCAATTTATTTATGAATGTACCCTAGTTACTAGGGACCGTTTACGTTGGAGAACAAGATCTATTGTATGCCTGTGTATTTGGGGAAGTCAAATCTGAAATAATGATGAAATTGCGTGTATCCAAAGTTAAAACTCGTGATTTGTCGCCCTCTGGTGTGTAAAAGATGCAAAAGCTTACAGCACCTGGTATTCCCAGGCGGTCTCCCATCCAAGTACTGACCAGGCCCGAGCCTGCTTAGCTTCCGAGATCGGACGAGATCGGGCGTATTCAGGCTAGTATGGCCGTAAGCCAGGGAGGCTGTCCCTGACGCTCTACTTAAAGGGAAGGCAATATCCGTTTCTGCCGTTCATACTTACAGTTGAACTGTCTCTCTACTCTAAAGCCCGGGACACACCAGCGCGCCGCAGACAGTCCCTGATAACACGCCACGTTGTGGCAACATTGTGGCAACGTTGTGCGTTAGCTGGGGTGCCACACCAGACCGGAACTATATATTACAAAACGAACACATTCTCTTGATAAAACAGCTGTAATTGAGTGCCTGACACGCCAGTCAAGCGCAATCTTGAGAAGGTGTGCATTTCAGTAAGGATTTCAATTGACATGCAGTATGAAACTGAAAGGAGGTTGCATCACTATGATGCATAACATTGCATGTATTGTATTTTCAAGTGTGTGCATTCATCCTGTTGTCATTTTGTTTTGAAAGCAGAAGAATCATTCAACAGGTTGCTGAGACAAATGTAAACCAGTAAAACATATGAAGAGAAACAAACCTTGAATATAAGTTCAGTTGTTTAAACATTTGACAAACTATGGTGAGGGGGTAAGAAAACACACAAATCCAGCAGCTCCTGTATTTCAATACACCAGAACCCAATATTATTGGCGAGTCGGGTAGTCCATCATCACAGTTCGAGGGCAGGCATCATTTCAGTAATTTCATCCCGTTGCATTCACATCCGTGCCTTGAATGAGATTGAATGTGATCTTTGCTCTCAAGTATGTTCCCAAGTTTTACACTTTCGTGCTTTGCATGAATGGGAATGGAACCGTGTGTGTTGAATGAGGCTCCTTGTGAGCACTGAACTTTGTCCGGTGGAGTTCCTTTTTGTGTTGCTGTAATTGTGTCATTTCTCGATGAGAAAGATTAGGCAACATTTAGTCACTTCTAGCCATGATGCTCAATTTATTTATGAATGTACCCTAGTTACTAGGGACCGTTTACGTTGGAGAACAAGATCTATTGTATGCCTGTGTATTTGGGGAAGTCAAATCTGAAATAATGATGAAATTGCGTGTATCCAAAGTTAAAACTCGTGATTTGTCGCCCTCTGGTGTGTAAAAGATGCAAAAGCTTACAGCACCTGGTATTCCCAGGCGGTCTCCCATCCAAGTACTGACCAGGCCCGAGCCTGCTTAGCTTCCGAGATCGGACGAGATCGGGCGTATTCAGGCTAGTATGGCCGTAAGCCAGGGAGGCTGTCCCTGACGCTCTACTTAAAGGGAAGGCAATATCCGTTTCTGCCGTTCATACTTACAGTTGAACTGTCTCTCTACTCTAAAGCCCGGGACACACCAGCGCGCCGCAGACAGTCCCTGATAACACGCCACGTTGTGGCAACATTGTGGCAACGTTGTGCGTTAGCTGGGGTGCCACACCAGACCGGAACTATATATTACAAAACGAACACATTCTCTTGATAAAACAGCTGTAATTGAGTGCCTGACACGCCAGTCAAGCGCAATCTTGAGAAGGTGTGCATTTCAGTAAGGATTTCAATTGACATGCAGTATGAAACTGAAAGGAGGTTGCATCACTATGATGCATAACATTGCATGTATTGTATTTTCAAGTGTGTGCATTCATCCTGTTGTCATTTTGTTTTGAAAGCAGAAGAATCATTCAACAGGTTGCTGAGACAAATGTAAACCAGTAAAACATATGAAGAGAAACAAACCTTGAATATAAGTTCAGTTGTTTAAACATTTGACAAACTATGGTGAGGGGGTAAGAAAACACACAAATCCAGCAGCTCCTGTATTTCAATACACCAGAACCCAATATTATTGGCGAGTCGGGTAGTCCATCATCACAGTTCGAGGGCAGGCATCATTTCAGTAATTTCATCCCGTTGCATTCACATCCGTGCCTTGAATGAGATTGAATGTGATCTTTGCTCTCAAGTATGTTCCCAAGTTTTACACTTTCGTGCTTTGCATGAATGGGAATGGAACCGTGTGTGTTGAATGAGGCTCCTTGTGAGCACTGAACTCTGTCCGGTGGAGTTCCTTTTTGTGTTGCTGTAATTGTGTCATTTCTCGATGAGAAAGATTAGGCAACATTTAGTCACTTCTAGCCATGATGCTCAATTTATTTACGAATGTACCCTAGTTACTAGGGACCGTTTACGTTGGAGAACAAGATCTATTGTATGCCTGTGTATTTGGGGAAGTCAAATCTGAAATAATGATGAAATTGCGTGTATCCAAAGTTAAAACTCGTGATTTGTCGCCCTCTGGTGTGTAAAAGATGCAAAAGCTTACAGCACCTGGTTTTCCCAGGTGGTCTCCCATCCAAGTACTGACCAGGCCCGAGCCTGCTTAGCTTCCGAGATCGGACGAGATCGGGCGTATTCAGGCTAGTATGGCCGTAAGCCAGGGAGGCTGTCCCTGACGCTCTACTTAAAGGGAAGGCAATATCCGTTTCTGCCGCTCATACTTGCAGTTGAACTGTCTCTCTACTCTAAAGTCCGGGACACACCAGCGCGCCGCAGACAGTCCCTGCTAACACGAAACGTTGTGGCAACGTTGTGCGTTAGCTGGGGTGCCACACCAGACCGGAACTATATATTACAAAACGAACACATTGTCTTGATAAAACAGCTGTAATTGAGTGCCTGACACGCCAGTCAAGCGCAATCTTGAGAAGGTGTGCATTTCAGTAAGGATTTCAATTGACATGCAGTATGAAACTGAAAGGAGGTTGCATCACTATGATGCATAACATTGCATGTATTGTATTTTCAAGTGTGTGCATTCATCCTGTTGTCATTTTGTTTTGAAAGTAGAAGAATCATTTTTGCTGAGGTTGCTGAGACAAATGTAAACCAGTAAAACATATGAAGAGAAACAAACCTTGAATATAAGTTCAGTTGTTTAAACATTTGACAAACTATGGTGAGGGGGTAAGAAAACACACAAATCCAGCAGCTCCTGTATTTCAATACACCAGAACCCAATATTATTGGCGAGTCGGGTAGTCCATCATCACAGTTCGAGGGCAGGCATCATTTCAGTAATTTCATCCCGTTGCATTCACATCCGTGCCTTGAATGAGATTGAATGTGATCTTTGCTCTCAAGTATGTTCCCAAGTTTTACACTTTCGTGCTTTGCATGAATGGGAATGGAACCGTGTGTGTTGAATGAGGCTCCTTGTGAGCACTGAACTTTGTCCGGTGGAGTTCCTTTTTGTGTTGCTGTAATTGTGTCATTTCTCGATGAGAAAGATTAGGCAACATTTAGTCACTTCTAGCCATGATGCTCAATTTATTTATGAATGTACCCTAGTTACTAGGGACCGTTTACGTTGGAGAACAAGATCTATTGTATGCCTGTGTATTTGGGGAAGTCAAATCTGAAATAATGATGAAATTGCGTGTATCCAAAGTTAAAACTCGTGATTTGTCGCCCTCTGGTGTGTAAAAGATGCAAAAGCTTACAGCACCTGGTATTCCCAGGCGGTCTCCCATCCAAGTACTGACCAGGCCCGAGCCTGCTTAGCTTCCGAGATCGGACGAGATCGGGCGTATTCAGGCTAGTATGGCCGTAAGCCAGAAAGGCTGTCCCTGACGCTCTACTTAAAGGGAAGGCAATATCCGTTTCTGCCGTTCATACTTACAGTTGAACTGTCTCTCTACTCTAAAGCCCGGGACACAGCAGCGCGCCGCAGATAGTCCCTGCTAACACGCCACGTTGTGGCAACATTGTGGCAACGTTGTGCGTTAGCTGGGGTGCCACACCAGACCGGAACTATATATTACAAAACGAACACATTGTCTTGATAAAACAGCTGTAATTGAGTGCCTGACACGCCAGTCAAGCGCAATCTTGAGAAGGTGTGCATTTCAGTAAGGATTTCAATTGACATGCAGTATGAAACTGAAAGGAGGTTGCATCACTATGATGCATAACATTGCATGTATTGTATTTTCAAGTGTGTGCATTCATCCTGTTGTCATTTTGTTTTGAAAGCAGAAGAATCATTCAACAGGTTGCTGAGACAAATGTAAACCAGTAAAACATATGAAGAGAAACAAACCTTGAATATAAGTTCAGTTGTTTAAACATTTGACAAACTATGGTGAGGGGGTAAGAAAACACACAAATCCAGCAGCTCCTGTATTTCAATACACCAGAACCCAATATTATTGGCGAGTCGGGTAGTCCATCATCACAGTTCGAGGGCAGGCATCATTTCAGTAATTTCATCCCGTTGCATTCACATCCGTGCCTTGAATGAGATTGAATGTGATCTTTGCTCTCAAGTATGTTCCCAAGTTTTACACTTTCGTGCTTTGCATGAATGGGAATGGAACCGTGTGTGTTGAATGAGGCTCCTTGTGAGCACTGAACTTTGTCCGGTGGAGTTCCTTTTTGTGTTGCTGTAATTGTGTCATTTCTCGATGAGAAAGATTAGGCAACATTTAGTCACTTCTAGCCATGATGCTCAATTTATTTACGAATGTACCCTAGTTACTAGGGACCGTTTACGTTGGAGAACAAGATCTATTGTATGCCTGTGTATTTGGGGAAGTCAAATCTGAAATAATGATGAAATTGCGTGTATCCAAAGTTAAAACTCGTGATTTGTCGCCCTCTGGTGTGTAAAAGATGCAAAAGCTTACAGCACCTGGTATTCCCAGGCGGTCTCCCATCCAAGTACTGACCAGGCCCGAGCCTGCTTAGCTTCCGAGATCGGACGAGATCGGGCGTATTCAGGCTAGTATGGCCGTAAGCCAGGGAGGCTGTCCCTGACGCTCTACTTAAAGGGAAGGCAATATCCGTTTCTGCCGCTCATACTTGCAGTTGAACTGTCTCTCTACTCTAAAGTCCGGGACACACCAGCGCGCCGCAGACAGTCCCTGCTAACACGAAACGTTGTGGCAACGTTGTGCGTTAGCTGGGGTGCCACACCAGACCGGAACTATATATTACAAAACGAACACATTGTCTTGATAAAACAGCTGTAATTGAGTGCCTGACACGCCAGTCAAGCGCAATCTTGAGAAGGTGTGCATTTCAGTAAGGATTTCAATTGACATGCAGTATGAAACTGAAAGGAGGTTGCATCACTATGATGCATAACATTGCATGTATTGTATTTTCAAGTGTGTGCATTCATCCTGTTGTCATTTTGTTTTGAAAGTAGAAGAATCATTTTTGCTGAGGTTGCTGAGACAAATGTAAACCAGTAAAACATATGAAGAGAAACAAACCTTGAATATAAGTTCAGTTGTTTAAACATTTGACAAACTATGGTGAGGGGGTAAGAAAACACACAAATCCAGCAGCTCCTGTACTTCAATACACCAGAACCCAATATTATTGGCGAGTCGGGTAGTCCATCATCACAGTTCGAGGGCAGGCATAATTTCAGTAATTTCATCCCGTTGCATTCACATCCGTGCCTTGAATGAGATTGAATGTGATCTTTGCTCTCAAGTATGTTCCCAAGTTTTACACTTTCGTGCTTTGCATGAATGGGAATGGAACCGTATGTGTTGAATGAAGCTCCTTGTGAGCACTGAACTTTGTCCGGTGGAGTTCCTTTTTGTGTTGCTGTAATTGTGTCATTTCTCGATGAGAAAGATTAGGCAACATTTAGTCACTTCTAGCCATGATGCTCAATTTATTTACGAATGTACCCTAGTTACTAGGGACCGTTTACGTTGGAGAACAAGATCTATTGTATGCCTGTGTATTTGGGGAAGTCAAATCTGAAATAATGATGAAATTGCGTGTATCCAAAGTTAAAACTCGTGATTTGTCGCCCTCTGGTGTGTAAAAGATGCAAAAGCTTACAGCACCTGGTATTTCCAGGCAGTCTCCCATCCAAGTACTGACCAGGCCCAAGCCTGCTTAGCTTCCGAGATCGGACGAGATCGGGCGTATTCAGGCTAGTATGGCCGTAAGCCAGGGAGGCTGTCCCTGACGCTCTACTTAAAGGGAAGGCAATATCCGTTTCTGCCGTTCATACTTACAGTTGAACTGTCTCTCTACTCTAAAGCCCGGGACACACCAGCGCGCCGCAGACAGTCCCTGCTAACACGCCACGTTGTGGCAACATTGTGGCAACGTTGTGCGTTAGCTGGGGTGCCACACCAGACCGGAACTATATATTACAAAACGAACACATTGTCTTGATAAAACAGCTGTAATTGAGTGCCTGACACGCCAGTCAAGCGCAATCTTGAGAAGGTGTGCATTTCAGTAAGGATTTCAATTGACATGCAGTATGAAACTGAAAGGAGGTTGCATCACTATGATGCATAACATTGCATGTATTGTTTTTACAAGTGTGTGCATTCATCCTGTTGTCATTTTGTTTTGAAAGCAGAAGAATCATTCAACAGGTTGCTGAGACAAATGTAAACCAGTAAAACATATGAAGAGAAACAAACCTTGAATATAAGTTCAGTTGTTTAAACATTTGACAAACTATGGTGAGGGGGTAAGAAAACACACAAATCCAGCAGCTCCTGTATTTCAATACACCAGAACCCAATATTATTGGCGAGTCGGGTAGTCCATCATCACAGTTCGAGGGCAGGCATCATTTCAGTAATTTCATCCCGTTGCATTCACATCCGTGCCTTGAATGAGATTGAATGTGATCTTTGCTCTCAAGTATGTTCCCAAGTTTTACACTTTCGTGCTTTGCATGAATGGGAATGGAACCGTGTGTGTTGAATGAGGCTCCTTGTGAGCACTGAACTTTGTCCGGTGGAGTTCCTTTTTGTGTTGCTGTAATTGTGTCATTTCTCGATGAGAAAGATTAGGCAACATTTAGTCACTTCTAGCCATGATGCTCAATTTATTTACGAATGTACCCTAGTTACTAGGGACCGTTTACATTGGAGAACAAGATCTATTGTATGCCTGTGTATTTGGGGAAGTCAAATCTGAAATAATGATGAAATTGCGTGTATCCAAAGTTAAAACTCGTGATTTGTCGCCCTCTGGTGTGTAAAAGATGCAAAAGCTTACAGCACCTGGTATTCCCAGGCGGTCTCCCATCCAAGTACTGACCAGGCCCGAGCCTGCTTAGTTTCCGAGATCGGACGAGATCGGGCGTATTCAGGCTAGTATGGCCGTAAGCCAGGGAGGCCGTCCCTGACGCTCTACTTAAAGGGAAGGCAATATCCGTTTCTGCCGCTCATACTTACAGTTGAACTGTCTCTCTACTCTAAAGTCCGGGACACACCAGCACGCCGCAGACAGTCCCTGCTAACACGAAACGTTGTGGCAACGTTGTGCGTTAGCTGGGGTGCCACACCAGACCTATGTATTACAAAACGAACACATTGTCTTGATAAAACAGCTGTAATTGAGTGCCTGACACGCCATTCAAGCGCAATCTTGAGAAGGTGTGCATTTCAGTAAGGATTTCAATTGACATGCAGTATGAAACTGAAAGGAGGTTGCATCACTATGATGCATAACATTGCATGTATTGTATTTTCAAGTGTGTGCATTCATCCTGTTGTCATTTTGTTTTGAAAGCAGAAGAATCATTCAACAGGTTGCTGAGACAAATGTAAACCAGTAAAACATATGAAGAGAAACAAACCTTGAATATAAGTTCAGTTGTTTAAACATTTGACAAACTATGGTGAGGGGGTAAGAAATGACACAAATCCAGCAGCTCCTGTATTTCAATACACCAGAAGCCAATATTATTGGCGAGTCGGGTAGTCCATCATCACAGTTCGAGGGCAGGCATCATTTCAGTAATTTCATCCCGTTGCATTCACATCCGTGCCTTGAATGAGATTGAATGTGATCTTTGCTCTCAAGTATGTTCCCAAGTTTTACACTTTCGTGCTTTGCATGAATGGGAATGGAACCGTGTGTGTTGAATGAGGCTCCTTGTGAGCACTGAACTTTGTCCGGTGGAGTTCCTTTTTGTGTTGCTGTAATTGTGTAATTTCTCGATGAGAAAGATTAGGCAACATTTAGTCACTTCTAGCCATGATGCTCAATTTATTTACGAATGTACCCTAGTTACTAGGGACCGTTTACGTTGGAGAACAAGATCTATTGTATGCCTGTGTATTTGGGGAAGTCAAATCTGAAATAATGATGAAATTGCGAGTATCCAAAGTTAAAACTCGTGATTTGTCGCCCTCTGGTGTGTAAAAGATGCAAAAGCTTACAGCACCTGGTATTCACAGGCGGTCTCCCATCCAAGTACTGACCAGGCCCGAGCCTGCTTAGCTTCCGAGATCGGACGAGATCGGGCGTATTCAGGCTAGTATGGCCGAAAGCCAGGGAGGCTGTCCCTGACGCTCTACTTAAAGGGAAGGCAATATCCGTTTCTGCCGCTCATACTTGCAGTTGAACTGTCTCTCTACTCTAAAGTCCGGGACACACCAGCGCGCCGCAGACAGTCCCTGCTAACACGAAACGTTGTGGCAACGTTGTGCGTTAGCTGGGGTGCCACACCAGACCGGAACTATATATTACAAAACGAACACATTGTCTTGATAAAACAGCTGTAATTGAGTGCCTGACACGCCAGTCAAGCGCAATCTTGAGAAGGTGTGCATTTCAGTAAGGATTTCAATTGACATGCAGTATGAAACTGAAAGGAGGTTGCATCACTATGATGCATAACATTGCATGTATTGTATTTTCAAGTGTGTGCATTCATCCTGTTGTCATTTTGTTTTGAAAGTAGAAGAATCATTTTTGCTGAGGTTGCTGAGACAAATGTAAACCAGTAAAACATATGAAGAGAAACAAACCTTGAATATAAGTTCAGTTGTTTAAACATTTGACAAACTATGGTGAGGGGGTAAGAAAACACACAAATCCAGCAGCTCCTGTATTTCAATACACCAGAACCCAATATTATTGGCGAGTCGGGTAGTCCATCATCACAGTTCGAGGGCAGGCATCATTTCAGTAATTTCATCCCGTTGCATTCACATCCGTGCCTTGAATGAGATTGAATGTGATCTTTGCTCTCAAGTATGTTCCCAAGTTTTACACTTTCGTGCTTTGCATGAATGGGAATGGAACCGTGTGTGTTGAATGAGGCTCCTTGTGAGCACTGAACTTTGTCCGGTGGAGTTCCTTTTTGTGTTGCTGTAATTGTGTCATTTCTCGATGAGAAAGATTAGGCAACATTTAGTCACTTCTAGCCATGATGCTCAATTTATTTATGAATGTACCCTAGTTACTAGGGACCGTTTACGTTGGAGAACAAGATCTATTGTATGCCTGTGTATTTGTGGAAGTCAAATCTGAAATAATGATGAAATTGCGTGTATCCAAAGTTAAAACTCGTGATTTGTCGCCCTCTGGTGTGTAAAAGATGCAAAAGCTTACAGCACCTGGTATTCCCAGGCGGTCTCCTATCCAAGTACTGACCAGGCCCGAGCCTGCTTAGCTTCCGAGATCGGACGAGATCGGGCGTATTCAGGCTAGTATGGCCGTAAGCCAGAAAGGCTGTCCCTGACGCTCTACTTAAAGGGAAGGCAATATCCGTTTCTGCCGTTCATACTTACAGTTGAACTGTCTCTCTACTCTAAAGCCCGGGACACAGCAGCGCGCCGCAGATAGTCCCTGCTAACACGCCACGTTGTGGCAACATTGTGGCAACGTTGTGCGTTAGCTGGGGTGCCACACCAGACCGGAACTATATATTACAAAACGAACACATTGTCTTGATAAAACAGCTGTAATTGAGTGCCTGACACGCCAGTCAAGCGCAATCTTGAGAAGGTGTGCATTTCAGTAAGGATTTCAATTGACATGCAGTATGAAACTGAAAGGAGGTTGCATCACTATGATGCATAACATTGCATGTAT
This sequence comes from Amia ocellicauda, assembly GCF_036373705.1. NCBI lineage: Eukaryota > Metazoa > Chordata > Actinopteri > Amiiformes > Amiidae > Amia > Amia ocellicauda. The sequence goes on from NW_027103004.1 coordinate 271,085, forward strand.
TGTATTTTCAAGTGTGTGCATTCATCCTGTTGTCATTTTGTTTTGAAAGCAGAAGAATCATTCAACAGGTTGCTGAGACAAATGTAAACCAGTAAAACATATGAAGAGAAACAAACCTTGAATATAAGTTCAGTTGTTTAAACATTTGACAAACTATGGTGAGGGGGTAAGAAAACACACAAATCCAGCAGCTCCTGTATTTCAATACACCAGAACCCAATATTATTGGCGAGTCGGGTAGTCCATCATCACAGTTCGAGGGCAGGCATCATTTCAGTAATTTCATCCCGTTGCATTCACATCCGTGCCTTGAATGAGATTGAATGTGATCTTTGCTCTCAAGTATTGTCCCAAGTTTTACACTTTCGTGCTTTGCATGAATGGGAATGGAACCGTGTGTGTTGAATGAGGCTCCTTGTGAGCACTGAACTTTGTCCGGTGGAGTTCCTTTTTGTGTTGCTGTAATTGTGTCATTTCTCGATGAGAAAGATTAGGCAACATTTAGTCACTTCTAGCCATGATGCTCAATTTATTTACGAATGTACACTAGTTACTAGGGACCGTTTACGTTGGAGAACAAGATCTATTGTATGCCTGTGTATTTGGGGAAGTCAAATCTGAAATAATGATGAAATTGCGTGTATCCAAAGTTAAAACTCGTGATTTGTCGCCCTCTGGTGTGTAAAAGATGCAAAAGCTTACAGCACCTGGTATTCCCAGGCGGTCTCCCATCCAAGTACTGACCAGGCCCGAGCCTGCTTAGCTTCCGAGATCGGATGAGATCGGGCGTATTCAGGCTAGTATGGCCGTAAGCCAGAGAGGCTGTCCCTGACGCTCTACTTAAAGGGAAGGCAATATCCGTTTCTGCCGCTCATACTTGCAATTGAACTGTCTCTCTACTCTAAAGTCCGGGACACACCAGCGCGCCGCAGACAGTCCCTGCTAACACGAAACGTTGTGGCAACGTTGTGCGTTAGCTGGGGTGCCACACCAGACCGGAACTATATATTACAAAACGAACACATTGTCTTGATAAAACAGCTGTAATTGAGTGCCTGACACGCCAGTCAAGCGCAATCTTGAGAAGGTGTGCATTTCAGTAAGGATTTCAATTGACATGCAGTATGAAACTGAAAGGAGGTTGCATCACTATGATGCATAACATTGCATGTATTGTATTTTCAAGTGTGTGCATTCATCCTGTTGTCATTTTGTTTTGAAAGCAGAAGAATCATTCAACAGGTTGCTGAGACAAATGTAAACCAGTAAAACATATGAAGAGAAACAAACCTTGAATATAAGTTCAGTTGTTTAAACATTTGACAAACTATGGTGAGGGGGTAAGAAAACACACAAATCCAGCAGCTCCTGTACTTCAATACACCAGAACCCAATATTATTGGCGAGTCGGGTAGTCCATCATCACAGTTCGAGGGCAGGCATAATTTCAGTAATTTCATCCCGTTGCATTCACATCCGTGCCTTGAATGAGATTGAATGTGATCTTTGCTCTCAAGTATGTTCCCAAGTTTTACACTTTCGTGCTTTGCATGAATGGGAATGGAACCGTATGTGTTGAATGAAGCTCCTTGTGAGCACTGAACTTTGTCCGGTGGAGTTCCTTTTTGTGTTGCTGTAATTGTGTCATTTCTCGATGAGAAAGATTAGGCAACATTTAGTCACTTCTAGCCATGATGCTCAATTTATTTACGAATGTACCCTAGTTACTAGGGACCGTTTACGTTGGAGAACAAGATCTATTGTATGCCTGTGTATTTGGGGAAGTCAAATCTGAAATAATGATGAAATTGCGTGTATCCAAAGTTAAAACTCGTGATTTGTCGCCCTCTGGTGTGTAAAAGATGCAAAAGCTTACAGCACCTGGTATTTCCAGGCAGTCTCCCATCCAAGTACTGACCAGGCCCAAGCCTGCTTAGCTTCCGAGATCGGACGAGATCGGGCGTATTCAGGCTAGTATGGCCGTAAGCCAGGGAGGCTGTCCCTGACGCTCTACTTAAAGGGAAGGCAATATCCGTTTCTGCCGTTCATACTTACAGTTGAACTGTCTCTCTACTCTAAAGCCCGGGACACACCAGCGCGCCGCAGACAGTCCCTGCTAACACGCCACGTTGTGGCAACATTGTGGCAACGTTGTGCGTTAGCTGGGGTGCCACACCAGACCGGAACTATATATTACAAAACGAACACATTGTCTTGATAAAACAGCTGTAATTGAGTGCCTGACACGCCAGTCAAGCGCAATCTTGAGAAGGTGTGCATTTCAGTAAGGATTTAAATTGACATGCAGTATGAAACTGAAAGGAGGTTGCATCACTATGATGCATAACATTGCATGTATTGTATTTTCAAGTGTGTGCATTCATCCTGTTGTCATTTTGTTTTGAAAGCAGAAGAATCATTCAACAGGTTGCTGAGACAAATGTAAACCAGTAAAACATATGAAGAGAAACAAACCTTGAATATAAGTTCAGTTGTTTAAACATTTGACAAACTATGGTGAGGGGGTAAGAAAACACACAAATCCAGCAGCTCCTGTATTTCAATACACCAGAACCCAATATTATTGGCGAGTCGGGTAGTCCATCATCACAGTTCGAGGGCAGGCATCATTTCAGTAATTTCATCTTGTTGCATTCACATCCGTGCCTTGAATGAGATTGAATGTGATCTTTGCTCTCAAGTATGTTCCCAAGTTTTACACTTTCGTGCTTTGCATGAATGGGAATGGAACCGTGTGTGTTGAATGAGGCTCCTTGTGAGCACTGAACTTTGTCCGGTGGAGTTCCTTTTTGTGTTGCTGTAATTCTGTCATTTCTCGATGAGAAAGATTAGGCAACATTTAGTCACTTCTAGCCATGATGCTCAATTTATTTATGAATGTACCCTAGTTACTAGGGACCGTTTACATTGGAGAACAAGATCTATTGTATGCCTGTGTATTTGGGGAAGTCAAATCTGAAATAATGATGAAATTGCGTGTATCCAAAGTTAAAACTCGTGATATGTCGCCCTCTGGTGTGTAAAAGATGCAAAAGCTTACAGCACCTGGTATTCCCAGGCGGTCTCCCATCCAAGTACTGACCAGGCCCGAGCCTGCTTAGCTTCCGAGATCGGACGAGATCGGGCGTATTCAGGCTAGTATGGCCGTAAGCTAGGAATGCTGTCCCTGACGCTCTACTTAAAGGGAAGGCAATATCCGTTTCTGCCGTTCATACTTACAGTTGAACTGTCTCTCTACTCTAAAGCCCGGGACACACCAGCGCGCCGCAGACAGTCCCTGCTAACACGCCACGTTGTGGCAACATTGTGGCAACGTTGTGCGTTAGCTGGGGTGCCACACCAGACCGGAACTATATATTACAAAACGAACACATTGTCTTGATAAAACAGCTGTAATTGAGTGCCTGACACGCCAGTCAAGCGCAATCTTGAGAAGGTGTGCATTTCAGTAAGGATTTCAATTGACATGCAGTATGAAACTGAAAGGAGGTTGCATCACTATGATGCATAACATTGCATGTATTGTTTTTACAAGTGTGTGCATTCATCCTGTTGTCATTTTGTTTTGAAAGCAGAAGAATCATTCAACAGGTTGCTGAGACAAATGTAAACCAGTAAAACATATGAAGAGAAACAAACCTTGAATATAAGTTCAGTTGTTTAAACATTTGACAAACTATGGTGAGGGGGTAAGAAAACACACAAATCCAGCAGCTCCTGTATTTCAATACACCAGAACCCAATATTATTGGCGAGTCGGGTAGTCCATCATCACAGTTCGAGGGCAGGCATCATTTCAGTAATTTCATCCCGTTGCATTCACATCCGTGCCTTGAATGAGATTGAATGTGATCTTTGCTCTCAAGTATGTTCCCAAGTTTTACACTTTCGTGCTTTGCATGAATGGGAATGGAACCGTGTGTGTTGAATGAGGCTCCTTGTGAGCACTGAACTTTGTCCGGTGGAGTTCCTTTTTGTGTTGCTGTAATTGTGTCATTTCTCGATGAGAAAGATTAGGCAACATTTAGTCACTTCTAGCCATGATGCTCAATTTATTTACGAATGTACCCTAGTTACTAGGGACCGTTTACATTGGAGAACAAGATCTATTGTATGCCTGTGTATTTGGGGAAGTCAAATCTGAAATAATGATGAAATTGCGTGTATCCAAAGTTAAAACTCGTGATTTGTCGCCCTCTGGTGTGTAAAAGATGCAAAAGCTTACAGCACCTGGTATTCCCAGGCGGTCTCCCATCCAAGTACTGACCAGGCCCGAGCCTGCTTAGTTTCCGAGATCGGACGAGATCGGGCGTATTCAGGCTAGTATGGCCGTAAGCCAGGGAGGCTGTCCCTGACGCTCTACTTAAAGGGAAGGCAATATCCGTTTCTGCCGCTCATACTTACAGTTGAACTGTCTCTCTACTCTAAAGTCCGGGACACACCAGCACGCCGCAGACAGTCCCTGCTAACACGAAACGTTGTGGCAACGTTGTGCGTTAGCTGGGGTGCCACACCAGACCTATGTATTACAAAACGAACACATTGTCTTGATAAAACAGCTGTAATTGAGTGCCTGACACGCCATTCAAGCGCAATCTTGAGAAGGTGTGCATTTCAGTAAGGATTTCAATTGACATGCAGTATGAAACTGAAAGGAGGTTGCATCACTATGATGCATAACATTGCATGTATTGTATTTTCAAGTGTGTGCATTCATCCTGTTGTCATTTTGTTTTGAAAGCAGAAGAATCATTCAACAGGTTGCTGAGACAAATGTAAACCAGTAAAACATATGAAGAGAAACAAACCTTGAATATAAGTTCAGTTGTTTAAACATTTGACAAACTATGGTGAGGGGGTAAGAAAACACACAAATCCAGCAGCTCCTGTATTTCAATACACCAGAACCCAATATTATTGGCGAGTCGGGTAGTCCATCATCACAGTTCGAGGGCAGGCATCATTTCAGTAATTTCATCCCGTTGCATTCACATCCGTGCCTTGAATGAGATTGAATGTGATCTTTGCTCTCAAGTATGTTCCCAAGTTTTACACTTTCGTGCTTTGCATGAATGGGAATGGAACCGTGTGTGTTGAATGAGGCTCCTTGTGAGCACTGAACTTTGTCCGGTGGAGTTCCTTTTTGTGTTGCTGTAATTGTGTCATTTCTCGATGAGAAAGATTAGGCAACATTTAGTCACTTCTAGCCATGATGCTCAATTTATTTACGAATGTACCCTAGTTACTAGGGACCGTTTACGTTGGAGAACAAGATCTATTGTATGCCTGTGTATTTGGGGAAGTCAAATCTGAAATAATGATGAAATTGCGTGTATCCAAAGTTAAAACTCGTGATTTGTCGCCCTCTGGTGTGTAAAAGATGCAAAAGCTTACAGCACCTGGTATTCCCAGGCGGTCTCCCATCCAAGTACTGACCAGGCCCGAGCCTGCTTGGCTTCCGAGATCGGACGAGATCGGGCGTATTCAGGCTAGTATGGCCGTAAGCCAGGGAGGCTGTCCCTGACGCTCTACTTAAAGGGAAGGCAATATCCGTTTCTGCCGTTCATACTTACAGTTGAACTGTCTCTCTACTCTAAAGCCCGGGACACACCAGCGCGCCGCAGACAGTCCCTGCTAACACGCCACGTTGTGGCAACATTGTGGCAACGTTGTGCGTTAGCTGGGGTGCCACACCAGACCGGAACTATATTTTACAAAACGAACACATTGTCTTGATAAAACAGCTGTAATTGAGTGCCTGACACGCCAGTCAAGCGCAATCTTGAGAAGGTGTGCATTTCAGTAAGGATTTCAATTGACATGCAGTATGAAACTGAAAGGAGGTTGCATCACTATGATGCATAACATTGCATGTATTGTATTTTCAAGTGTGTGCATTCATCCTGTTGTCATTTTGTTTTGAAAGCAGAAGAATCATTCAACAGGTTGCTGAGACAAATGTAAACCAGTAAAACATATGAAGAGAAACAAACCTTGAATATAAGTTCAGTTGTTTAAACATTTGACAAACTATGGTGAGGGGGTAAGAAATGACACAAATCCAGCAGCTCCTGTATTTCAATACACCAGAAGCCAATATTATTGGCGAGTCGGGTAGTCCATCATCACAGTTCGAGGGCAGGCATCATTTCAGTAATTTCATCCCGTTGCATTCACATCCGTGCCTTGAATGAGATTGAATGTGATCTTTGCTCTCAAGTATGTTCCCAAGTTTTACACTTTCGTGCTTTGCATGAATGGGAATGGAACCGTGTGTGTTGAATGAGGCTCCTTGTGAGCACTGAACTTTGTCCGGTGGAGTTCCTTTTTGTGTTGCTGTAATTGTGTAATTTCTCGATGAGAAAGATTAGGCAACATTTAGTCACTTCTAGCCATGATGCTCAATTTATTTACGAATGTACCCTAGTTACTAGGGACCGTTTACGTTGGAGAACAAGATCTATTGTATGCCTGTGTATTTGGGGAAGTCAAATCTGAAATAATGATGAAATTGCGAGTATCCAAAGTTAAAACTCGTGATTTGTCGCCCTCTGGTGTGTAAAAGATGCAAAAGCTTACAGCACCTGGTATTCCCAGGCGGTCTCCCATCCAAGTACTGACCAGGCCCGAGCCTGCTTAGCTTCCGAGATCGGACGAGATCGGGCGTATTCAGGCTAGTATGGCCGTAAGCCAGGGAGGCTGTCCCTGACGCTCTACTTAAAGGGAAGGCAATATCCGTTTCTGCCGCTCATACTTGCAGTTGAACTGTCTCTCTACTCTAAAGTCCGGGACACACCAGCGCGCCGCAGACAGTCCCTGCTAACACGAAACGTTGTGGCAACGTTGTGCGTTAGCTGGGGTGCCACACCAGACCGGAACTATATATTACAAAACGAACACATTGTCTTGATAAAACAGCTGTAATTGAGTGCCTGACACGCCAGTCAAGCGCAATCTTGAGAAGGTGTGCATTTCAGTAAGGATTTCAATTGACATGCAGTATGAAACTGAAAGGAGGTTGCATCACTATGATGCATAACATTGCATGTATTGTATTTTCAAGTGTGTGCATTCATCCTGTTGTCATTTTGTTTTGAAAGTAGAAGAATCATTTTTGCTGAGGTTGCTGAGACAAATGTAAACCAGTAAAACATATGAAGAGAAACAAACCTTGAATATAAGTTCAGTTGTTTAAACATTTGACAAACTATGGTGAGGGGGTAAGAAAACACACAAATCCAGCAGCTCCTGTATTTCAATACACCAGAACCCAATATTATTGGCGAGTCGGGTAGTCCATCATCACAGTTCGAGGGCAGGCATCATTTCAGTAATTTCATCCCGTTGCATTCACATCCGTGCCTTGAATGAGATTGAATGTGATCTTTGCTCTCAAGTATGTTCCCAAGTTTTACACTTTCGTGCTTTGCATGAATGGGAATGGAACCGTGTGTGTTGAATGAGGCTCCTTGTGAGCACTGAACTTTGTCCGGTGGAGTTCCTTTTTGTGTTGCTGTAATTGTGTCATTTCTCGATGAGAAAGATTAGGCAACATTTAGTCACTTCTAGCCATGATGCTCAATTTATTTATGAATGTACCCTAGTTACTAGGGACCGTTTACGTTGGAGAACAAGATCTATTGTATGCCTGTGTATTTGGGGAAGTCAAATCTGAAATAATGATGAAATTGCGTGTATCCAAAGTTAAAACTCGTGATTTGTCGCCCTCTGGTGTGTAAAAGATGCAAAAGCTTACAGCACCTGGTATTCCCAGGCGGTCTCCCATCCAAGTACTGACCAGGCCCGAGCCTGCTTAGCTTCCGAGATCGGACGAGATCGGGCGTATTCAGGCTAGTATGGCCGTAAGCCAGGGAGGCTGTCCCTGACGCTCTACTTAAAGGGAAGGCAATATCCGTTTCTGCCGTTCATACTTACAGTTGAACTGTCTCTCTACTCTAAAGCCCGGGACACACCAGCGCGCCGCAGACAGTCCCTGATAACACGCCACGTTGTGGCAACATTGTGGCAACGTTGTGCGTTAGCTGGGGTGCCACACCAGACCGGAACTATATATTACAAAACGAACACATTCTCTTGATAAAACAGCTGTAATTGAGTGCCTGACACGCCAGTCAAGCGCAATCTTGAGAAGGTGTGCATTTCAGTAAGGATTTCAATTGACATGCAGTATGAAACTGAAAGGAGGTTGCATCACTATGATGCATTACATTGCATGTATTGTATTTTCAAGTGTGTGCATTCATCCTGTTGTCATTTTGTTTTGAAAGCAGAAGAATCATTCAACAGGTTGCTGAGACAAATGTAAACCAGTAAAACATATGAAGAGAAACAAACCTTGAATATAAGTTCAGTTGTTTAAACATTTGACAAACTATGGTGAGGGGGTAAGAAAACACACAAATCCAGCAGCTCCTGTATTTCAATACACCAGAACCCAATATTATTGGCGAGTCGGGTAGTCCATCATCACAGTTCGAGGGCAGGCATCATTTCAGTAATTTCATCCCGTTGCATTCACATCCGTGCCTTGAATGAGATTGAATGTGATCTTTGCTCTCAAGTATGTTCCCAAGTTTTACACTTTCGTGCTTTGCATGAATGGGAATGGAACCGTGTGTGTTGAATGAGGCTCCTTGTGAGCACTGAACTCTGTCCGGTGGAGTTCCTTTTTGTGTTGCTGTAATTGTGTCATTTCTCGATGAGAAAGATTAGGCAACATTTAGTCACTTCTAGCCATGATGCTCAATTTATTTACGAATGTACCCTAGTTACTAGGGACCGTTTACGTTGGAGAACAAGATCTATTGTATGCCTGTGTATTTGGGGAAGTCAAATCTGAAATAATGATGAAATTGCGTGTATCCAAAGTTAAAACTCGTGATTTGTCGCCCTCTGGTGTGTAAAAGATGCAAAAGCTTACAGCACCTGGTTTTCCCAGGTGGTCTCCCATCCAAGTACTGACCAGGCCCGAGCCTGCTTAGCTTCCGAGATCGGACGAGATCGGGCGTATTCAGGCTAGTATGGCCGTAAGCCAGGGAGGCTGTCCCTGACGCTCTACTTAAAGGGAAGGCAATATCCGTTTCTGCCGCTCATACTTGCAGTTGAACTGTCTCTCTACTCTAAAGTCCGGGACACACCAGCGCGCCGCAGACAGTCCCTGCTAACACGAAACGTTGTGGCAACGTTGTACGTTAGCTGGGGTGCCACACCAGACCGGAACTATATATTACAAAACGAACACATTGTCTTGATAAAACAGCTGTAATTGAGTGCCTGACACGCCAGTCAAGCGCAATCTTGAGAAGGTGTGCATTTCAGTAAGGATTTCAATTGACATGCAGTATGAAACTGAAAGGAGGTTGCATCACTATGATGCATAACATTGCATGTATTGTATTTTCAAGTGTGTGCATTCATCCTGTTGTCATTTTGTTTTGAAAGCAGAAGAATCATTCAACAGGTTGCTGAGACAAATGTAAACCAGTAAAACATATGAAGAGAAACAAACCTTGAATATAAGTTCAGTTGTTTAAACATTTGACAAACTATGGTGAGGGGGTAAGAAAACACACAAATCCAGCAGCTCCTGTATTTCAATACACCAGAACCCAATATTATTGGCGAGTCGGGTAGTCCATCATCACAGTTCGAGGGCAGGCATCATTTCAGTAATTTCATCCCGTTGCATTCACATCCGTGCCTTGAATGAGATTGAATGTGATCTTTGCTCTCAAGTATGTTCCCAAGTTTTACACTTTCGTGCTTTGCATGAATGGGAATGGAACCGTGTGTGTTGAATGAGGCTCCTTGTGAGCACTGAACTTTGTCCGGTGGAGTTCCTTTTTGTGTTGCTGTAATTGTGTAATTTCTCGATGAGAAAGATTAGGCAACATTTAGTCACTTCTAGCCATGATGCTCAATTTATTTACGAATGTACCCTAGTTACTAGGGACCGTTTACGTTGGAGAACAAGATCTATTGTATGCCTGTGTATTTGGGGAAGTCAAATCTGAAATAATGATGAAATTGCGTGTATCCAAAGTTAAAACTCGTGATTTGTCGCCCTCTGGTGTGTAAAAGATGCAAAAGCTTACAGCACCTGGTATTCCCAGGCGGTCTCCCATCCAAGTACTGACCAGGCCCGAGCCTGCTTAGCTTCCGAGATCGGACGAGATCGGGCGTATTCAGGCTAGTATGGCCGTAAGCCAGGGAGGCTGTCCCTGACGCTCTACTTAAAGGGAAGGCAATATCCGTTTCTGCCGCTCATACTTGCAGTTGAACTGTCTCTCTACTCTAAAGTCCGGGACACACCAGCGCGCCGCAGACAGTCCCTGCTAACACGAAACGTTGTGGCAACGTTGTGCGTTAGCTGGGGTGCCACACCAGACCGGAACTATATATTACAAAACGAACACATTGTCTTGATAAAACAGCTGTAATTGAGTGCCTGACACGCCAGTCAAGCGCAATCTTGAGAAGGTGTGCATTTCAGTAAGGATTTCAATTGACATGCAGTATGAAACTGAAAGGAGGTTGCATCACTATGATGCATAACATTGCATGTATTGTATTTTCAAGTGTGTGCATTCATCCTGTTGTCATTTTGTTTTGAAAGTAGAAGAATCATTTTTGCTGAGGTTGCTGAGACAAATGTAAACCAGTAAAACATATGAAGAGAAACAAACCTTGAATATAAGTTCAGTTGTTTAAACATTTGACAAACTATGGTGAGGGGGTAAGAAAACACACAAATCCAGCAGCTCCTGTATTTCAATACACCAGAACCCAATATTATTGGCGAGTCGGGTAGTCCATCATCACAGTTCGAGGGCAGGCATCATTTCAGTAATTTCATCCCGTTGCATTCACATCCGTGCCTTGAATGAGATTGAATGTGATCTTTGCTCTCAAGTATGTTCCCAAGTTTTACACTTTCGTGCTTTGCATGAATGGGAATGGAACCGTGTGTGTTGAATGAGGCTCCTTGTGAGCACTGAACTTTGTCCGGTGGAGTTCCTTTTTGTGTTGCTGTAATTGTGTCATTTCTCGATGAGAAAGATTAGGCAACATTTAGTCACTTCTAGCCATGATGCTCAATTTATTTATGAATGTACCCTAGTTACTAGGGACCGTTTACGTTGGAGAACAAGATCTATTGTATGCCTGTGTATTTGGGGAAGTCAAATCTGAAATAATGATGAAATTGCGTGTATCCAAAGTTAAAACTCGTGATTTGTCGCCCTCTGGTGTGTAAAAGATGCAAAAGCTTACAGCACCTGGTATTCCCAGGCGGTCTCCCATCCAAGTACTGACCAGGCCCGAGCCTGCTTAGCTTCCGAGATCGGACGAGATCGGGCGTATTCAGGCTAGTATGGCCGTAAGCCAGAAAGGCTGTCCCTGACGCTCTACTTAAAGGGAAGGCAATATCCGTTTCTGCCGTTCATACTTACAGTTGAACTGTCTCTCTACTCTAAAGCCCGGGACACAGCAGCGCGCCGCAGATAGTCCCTGCTAACACGCCACGTTGTGGCAACATTGTGGCAACGTTGTGCGTTAGCTGGGGTGCCACACCAGACCGGAACTATATATTACAAAACGAACACATTGTCTTGATAAAACAGCTGTAATTGAGTGCCTGACACGCCAGTCAAGCGCAATCTTGAGAAGGTGTGCATTTCAGTAAGGATTTCAATTGACATGCAGTATGAAACTGAAAGGAGGTTGCATCACTATGATGCATAACATTGCATGTATTGTATTTTCAAGTGTGTGCATTCATCCTGTTGTCATTTTGTTTTGAAAGCAGAAGAATCATTCAACAGGTTGCTGAGACAAATGTAAACCAGTAAAACATATGAAGAGAAACAAACCTTGAATATAAGTTCAGTTGTTTAAACATTTGACAAACTATGGTGAGGGGGTAAGAAAACACACAAATCCAGCAGCTCCTGTATTTCAATACACCAGAACCCAATATTATTGGCGAGTCGGGTAGTCCATCATCACAGTTCGAGGGCAGGCATCATTTCAGTAATTTCATCCCGTTGCATTCACATCCGTGCCTTGAATGAGATTGAATGTGATCTTTGCTCTCAAGTATTGTCCCAAGTTTTACACTTTCGTGCTTTGCATGAATGGGAATGGAACCGTGTGTGTTGAATGAGGCTCCTTGTGAGCACTGAACTTTGTCCGGTGGAGTTCCTTTTTGTGTTGCTGTAATTGTGTCATTTCTCGATGAGAAAGATTAGGCAACATTTAGTCACTTCTAGCCATGATGCTCAATTTATTTACGAATGTACACTAGTTACTAGGGACCGTTTACGTTGGAGAACAAGATCTATTGTATGCCTGTGTATTTGGGGAAGTCAAATCTGAAATAATGATGAAATTGCGTGTATCCAAAGTTAAAACTCGTGATTTGTCGCCCTCTGGTGTGTAAAAGATGCAAAAGCTTACAGCACCTGGTATTCCCAGGCGGTCTCACATCCAAGTACTGACCAGGCCCGAGCCTGCTTAGCTTCCGAGATCGGATGAGATCGGGCGTATTCAGGCTAGTATGGCCGTAAGCCAGAGAGGCTGTCCCTGACGCTCTACTTAAAGGGAAGGCAATATCCGTTTCTGCCGCTCATACTTGCAATTGAACTGTCTCTCTACTCTAAAGTCCGGGACACACCAGCGCGCCGCAGACAGTCCCTGCTAACACGAAACGTTGTGGCAACGTTGTGCGTTAGCTGGGGTGCCACACCAGACCGGAACTATATATTACAAAACGAACACATTGTCTTGATAAAACAGCTGTAATTGAGTGCCTGACACGCCAGTCAAGCGCAATCTTGAGAAGGTGTGCATTTCAGTAAGGATTTCAATTGACATGCAGTATGAAACTGAAAGGAGGTTGCATCACTATGATGCATAACATTGCATGTATTGTATTTTCAAGTGTGTGCATTCATCCTGTTGTCATTTTGTTTTGAAAGCAGAAGAATCATTCAACAGGTTGCTGAGACAAATGTAAACCAGTAAAACATATGAAGAGAAACAAACCTTGAATATAAGTTCAGTTGTTTAAACATTTGACAAACTATGGTGAGGGGGTAAGAAAACACACAAATCCAGCAGCTCCTGTACTTCAATACACCAGAACCCAATATTATTGGCGAGTCGGGTAGTCCATCATCACAGTTCGAGGGCAGGCATAATTTCAGTAATTTCATCCCGTTGCATTCACATCCGTGCCTTGAATGAGATTGAATGTGATCTTTGCTCTCAAGTATGTTCCCAAGTTTTACACTTTCGTGCTTTGCATGAATGGGAATGGAACCGTATGTGTTGAATGAAGCTCCTTGTGAGCACTGAACTTTGTCCGGTGGAGTTCCTTTTTGTGTTGCTGTAATTGTGTCATTTCTCGATGAGAAAGATTAGGCAACATTTAGTCACTTCTAGCCATGATGCTCAATTTATTTACGAATGTACCCTAGTTACTAGGGACCGTTTACGTTGGAGAACAAGATCTATTGTATGCCTGTGTATTTGGGGAAGTCAAATCTGAAATAATGATGAAATTGCGTGTATCCAAAGTTAAAACTCGTGATTTGTCGCCCTCTGGTGTGTAAAAGATGCAAAAGCTTACAGCACCTGGTATTTCCAGGCAGTCTCCCATCCAAGTACTGACCAGGCCCAAGCCTGCTTAGCTTCCAAGATCGGACGAGATCGGGCGTATTCAGGCTAGTATGGCCGTAAGCCAGGGAGGCTGTCCCTGACGCTCTACTTAAAGGGAAGGCAATATCCGTTTCTGCCGTTCATACTTACAGTTGAACTGTCTCTCTACTCTAAAGCCCGGGACACACCAGCGCGCCGCAGACAGTCCCTGCTAACACGCCACGTTGTGGCAACATTGTGGCAACGTTGTGCGTTAGCTGGGGTGCCACACCAGACCGGAACTATATATTACAAAACGAACACATTGTCTTGATAAAACAGCTGTAATTGAGTGCCTGACACGCCAGTCAAGCGCAATCTTGAGAAGGTGTGCATTTCAGTAAGGATTTAAATTGACATGCAGTATGAAACTGAAAGGAGGTTGCATCACTATGATGCATAACATTGCATGTATTGTATTTTCAAGTGTGTGCATTCATCCTGTTGTCATTTTGTTTTGAAAGCAGAAGAATCATTCAACAGGTTGCTGAGACAAATGTAAACCAGTAAAACATATGAAGAGAAACAAACCTTGAATATAAGTTCAGTTGTTTAAACATTTGACAAACTATGGTGAGGGGGTAAGAAAACACACAAATCCAGCAGCTCCTGTATTTCAATACACCAGAACCCAATATTATTGGCGAGTCGGGTAGTCCATCATCACAGTTCGAGGGCAGGCATCATTTCAGTAATTTCATCTTGTTGCATTCACATCCGTGCCTTGAATGAGATTGAATGTGATCTTTGCTCTCAAGTATGTTCCCAAGTTTTACACTTTCGTGCTTTGCATGAATGGGAATGGAACCGTGTGTGTTGAATGAGGCTCCTTGTGAGCACTGAACTTTGTCCGGTGGAGTTCCTTTTTGTGTTGCTGTAATTGTGTCATTTCTCGATGAGAAAGATTAGGCAACATTTAGTCACTTCTAGCCATGATGCTCAATTTATTTATGAATGTACCCTAGTTACTAGGGACCGTTTACATTGGAGAACAAGATCTATTGTATGCCTGTGTATTTGGGGAAGTCAAATCTGAAATAATGATGAAATTGCGTGTATCCAAAGTTAAAACTCGTGATATGTCGCACTCTGGTGTGTAAAAGATGCAAAAGCTTACAGCACCTGGTATTCCCAGGCGGTCTCCCATCCAAGTACTGACCAGGCCCGAGCCTGCTTAGCTTCCGAGATCGGACGAGATCGGGCGTATTCAGGCTAGTATGGCCGTAAGCTAGGAATGCTGTCCCTGACGCTCTACTTAAAGGGAAGGCAATATCCGTTTCTGCCGTTCATACTTACAGTTGAACTGTCTCTCTACTCTAAAGCCCGGGACACACCAGCGCGCCGCAGACAGTCCCTGCTAACACGCCACGTTGTGGCAACATTGTGGCAACGTTGTGCGTTAGCTGGGGTGCCACACCAGACCGGAACTATATATTACAAAACGAACACATTGTCTTGATAAAACAGCTGTAATTGAGTGCCTGACACGCCAGTCAAGCGCAATCTTGAGAAGGTGTGCATTTCAGTAAGGATTTCAATTGACATGCAGTATGAAACTGAAAGGAGGTTGCATCACTATGATGCATAACATTGCATGTATTGTTTTTACAAGTGTGTGCATTCATCCTGTTGTCATTTTGTTTTGAAAGCAGAAGAATCATTCAACAGGTTGCTGAGACAAATGTAAACCAGTAAAACATATGAAGAGAAACAAACCTTGAATATAAGTTCAGTTGTTTAAACATTTGACAAACTATGGTGAGGGGGTAAGAAAACACACAAATCCAGCAGCTCCTGTATTTCAATACACCAGAACCCAATATTATTGGCGAGTCGGGTAGTCCATCATCACAGTTCGAGGGCAGGCATCATTTCAGTAATTTCATCCCGTTGCATTCACATCCGTGCCTTGAATGAGATTGAATGTGATCTTTGCTCTCAAGTATGTTCCCAAGTTTTACACTTTCGTGCTTTGCATGAATGGGAATGGAACCGTGTGTGTTGAATGAGGCTCCTTGTGAGCACTGAACTTTGTCCGGTGGAGTTCCTTTTTGTGTTGCTGTAATTGTGTCATTTCTCGATGAGAAAGATTAGGCAACATTTAGTCACTTCTAGCCATGATGCTCAATTTATTTACGAATGTACCCTAGTTACTAGGGACCGTTTACATTGGAGAACAAGATCTATTGTATGCCTGTGTATTTGGGGAAGTCAAATCTGAAATAATGATGAAATTGCGTGTATCCAAAGTTAGAACTCGTGATTTGTCGCCCTCTGGTGTGTAAAAGATGCAAAAGCTTACAGCACCTGGTATTCCCAGGCGGTCTCCCATCCAAGTACTGACCAGGCCCGAGCCTGCTTAGTTTCCGAGATCGGACGAGATCGGGCGTATTCAGGCTAGTATGGCCGTAAGCCAGGGAGGCTGTCCCTGACGCTCTACTTAAAGGGAAGGCAATATCCGTTTCTGCCGCTCATACTTACAGTTGAACTGTCTCTCTACTCTAAAGTCCGGGACACACCAGCACGCCGCAGACAGTCCCTGCTAACACGAAACGTTGTGGCAACGTTGTGCGTTAGCTGGGGTGCCACACCAGACCTATGTATTACAAAACGAACACATTGTCTTGATAAAACAGCTGTAATTGAGTGCCTGACACGCCATTCAAGCGCAATCTTGAGAAGGTGTGCATTTCAGTAAGGATTTCAATTGACATGCAGTATGAAACTGAAAGGAGGTTGCATCACTATGATGCATAACATTGCATGTATTGTATTTTCAAGTGTGTGCATTCATCCTGTTGTCATTTTGTTTTGAAAGCAGAAGAATCATTCAACAGGTTGCTGAGACAAATGTAAACCAGTAAAACATATGAAGAGAAACAAACCTTGAATATAAGTTCAGTTGTTTAAACATTTGACAAACTATGGTGAGGGGGTAAGAAATGACACAAATCCAGCAGCTCCTGTATTTCAATACACCAGAAGCCAATATTATTGGCGAGTCGGGTAGTCCATCATCACAGTTCGAGGGCAGGCATCATTTCAGTAATTTCATCCCGTTGCATTCACATCCGTGCCTTGAATGAGATTGAATGTGATCTTTGCTCTCAAGTATGTTCCCAAGTTTTACACTTTCGTGCTTTGCATGAATGGGAATGGAACCGTGTGTGTTGAATGAGGCTCCTTGTGAGCACTGAACTTTGTCCGGTGGAGTTCCTTTTTGTGTTGCTGTAATTGTGTCATTTCTCGATGAGAAAGATTAGGCAACATTTAGTCACTTCTAGCCATGATGCTCAATTTATTTACGAATGTACCCTAGTTACTAGAGACCGTTTACGTTGGAGAACAAGATCTATTGTATGCCTGTGTATTTGGGGAAGTCAAATCTGAAATAATGATGAAATTGCGTGTATCCAAAGTTAAAACTCGTGATTTGTCGCCCTCTGGTGTGCAAAAGCTTACAGCACCTGGTATTCCCAGGCGGTCTCCCATTCAAGTACTGACCAGGCCCGAGCCTGCTTAGCTTCCGAGATCGGACGAGACCGGGCGTATTCAGGCTAGTATGGCCGTAAGCCAGGGAGGCTGTCCCTGACGCTCTACTTAAAGGGAAGGCAATATCCGTTTCTGCCGCTCATACTTGCAGTTGAACTGTCTCTCTACTCTAAAGTCCGGGACACACCAGCGCGCCGTAGACAGTCCCTGCTAACACGAAACGTTGTGGCAACGTTGTGCGTTAGCTGGGGTGCCACACCAGACCGGAACTATATTTTACAAAACGAACACATTGTCTTGATAAAACAGCTGTAATTGAGTGCCTGACACGCCAGTCAAGCGCAATCTTGAGAAGGTGTGCATTTCAGTAAGGATTTCAATTGACATGCAGTATGAAACTGAAAGGAGGTTGCATCACTATGATGCATAACATTGCATGTATTGTATTTTCATGTGTGTGCATTCATCCTGTTGTCATTTTAATTTGAAAGCAGAAGAATCATTCAACAGGTTGCTGAGACAAATTTAACCAGTAAAACATATGAAGAGAAACAAACCTTGAATATAAGTTCAGTTGTTTAAACATTTGACAAACTATGGTGAGGGGGTAAGAAAACACACAAATCCAGCAGCTCCTGTATTTCAATACACCAAAACCCAATATTATTGGCGAGTCGGGCAGTCCATCATCACAGTTCGAGGGCAGGCATCATTTCAGTAATTTCATCCCGTTGCATTCACATCCGTGCCTTGAATGAGATTGAATGTGATCTTTACTCTCAAGTATATTTCCAAGTTTTACACTTTCATGCTTTGCATGAATGGGAATGGAACCGTGTGTGTTGAATGAAGCTCCTTGTGAGCACTGAACTTTGTCCAGTGGAGTTCCTTTTTGTGTTGCTGTAATTGTGTCATTTCTTGATGAGAAAGATTAGGCAACATTTAGTCACTTCTAGCCATGATGCTCAATTTATTTACGAATGTACGCTAGTTACTAGGGACCGTTTACGTTGGAGAACAAGATCTATTGTATGCCTGTGTATTTGGGGAAGTAAAATCTGAAATAATGATGAAATTGCGTGTATCCAAAGTTAAAACTCGTGATTTGTCGCCCTCTGGTGTGTAAAAGATGCAAAAGCTTACAGCACCTGGTATTCCCAGGCAGTCTCCCATCCAAGTACTAACCAAGCCAGAGCCTGCTTAGCTTCTGAGATCGGACGAGATCGGGCGTATTCAGGCTAGTATGGCCGTAAGCCAGAGAGGCTGTCCCTGACGCACTACTTAAAGGGAAGGCAATATCCGTTTCTGCCGCTCATACTTGCAGTTGAACTGTCTCTCTACTCTAAAGTCCGGGACACACCGGCGAAGAAAAGACAGTCCCTGCTAACACGCCACGTTGTGGCAACGTTGTGGCAACGTTGTGCGTTAGCTGGGGTGCCACACCAGACCGGAACTATATTTTACAAAACGAACACATTGTCTTGATAAAACAGCTGTAATTGAGTGCCTGACACGCCAGTCAAGCGCAATCTTGAGAAGGTGTACATTTCAGTAAGGATTTCAATTGACATGCAGTATGAAACTGAAAGGAGGTTGCATCACTATGATGCATAACATTGCATGTATTGTATTTTCAAGTGTGTGCATTCATCCTGTTGTCATTTTGTTTTGAAAGCAGAAGAATCATTCAACAGGTTGCTGAGACAAATGTAAACCAGTAAAACATATGAAGAGAAACAAACCTTGAATATAAGTTCAGTTGTTTAAACATTTGACAAACTATGGTGAGGGGGTAAGAAAACACACAAATCCAGCAGCTCCTGTACTTCAATACACCAGAAGCCAATATTATTGGTGAGTCGGGTAGTCCATCATCACAGTTCGAGGGCAGGCATCATTTCAGTAATTTCATCCCGTTGCATTCACATCCGTGCCTTGAATGAGATTGAATGTGATCTTTGCTCTCAAGTATGTTCCCAAGTTTTACACTTTCGTGCTTTGCATGAATGGGAATGGAACCGTGTGTGTTGAATGAGGCTCCTTGTGAGCACTGAACTTTGTCCGGTGGAGTTCCTTTTTGTGTTGCTGTAATTGTGTCATTTCTTGATGAGAAAGATTAGGCAACATTTAGTCACTTCTAGCCATGATGCTCAATTTATTTACGAATGTACCCTAGTTACTAGGGACCGTTTACGTTGGAGAACAAGATCTATTGTATGCCTGTGTATTTGGGGAAGTAAAATCTGAAATAATGATGAAATTGTGTGTATCCAAAGTTAAAACTCGTGATTTGTCGCCCTCTGGTGTGTAAAAGGTGCAAAAGCTTACAGCACCTGGTATTCCCAGGCGGTCCCCCATCCAAGTACCGACCAGGCCCGAGCCTGCTTGGTTTCCGAGATCGGACGAGATCGGGCGTATTCAGGCTAGTATGGCCGTAAGCCAGGGAGGCTGTCCCTGATGCTCTACTTAAAGGGAAGGCAATATCCGTTTCTGCCGTTCATACTTACAGTTGAACTGTCTCTCTACTCTAAAGCCCGGGACACAGCAGCGCGCCGCAGACAGTCCCTGCTAACACGCCATGTTGTGGCAACGTTGTGCGTTAGCTGGGGTGCCACACCAGACCGGAACTATATTTTACAAAAAAAAACACATTGTCTTGATAAAACAGCTGTAATTGAGTGCCTGACACGCCAGTCAAGCGCAATCTTGAGAAGGTGTGCATTTCAGTAAGGATTTCAATTGACATGCAGTATGAAACTGAAAGGAGGTTGCATCACTATGATGCATAACATTGCATGTATTGTATTTTCAAGTGTGTGCATTCATCCTGTTGTCATTTTGTTTTGAAAGCAGAAGAATCATTCAACAGGTTGCTGAGACAAATGTAAACCAGTAAAACATATGAAGAGAAACAAACCTTGAATATAAGTTCAGTTGTTTAAACATTTGACAAACTATGGTGAGGGGGTAATAAAACACACAAATCCAGCAGCTCCTGTATTTCAATACACCAGAACCCAATATTATTGGCGAGTCGGGTAGTCCATCATCACAGCTCGAGGGCAGGCATCATTTCAGTAATTTCATCCCGTTGCATTCACATCCGTGCCTTGAATGAGATTGAATGTGATCTTTGCTCTCAAGTATGTTCCCAAGTTTTACACTTTCGTGCTTTGCATGAATGGGAATGGAACCGTGTGTGTTGAATGAGGCTCCTTGTGAGCACTGAACTTTGTCCGGTGGAGTTCCTTTTTGTGTTGCTGTAATTGTGTCATTACTCGATGAGAAAGATTAGGCAACATTTAGTCACTTCTAGCCATGATGCTCAATTTATTTACGAATGTACCCTAGTTACTAGGGACCGTTTACGTTGGAGAACAAGATCTATTGTATGCCTGTGTATTTGGGGAAGTAAAATCTGAAATAATGATGAAATTGTGTGTATCCAAAGTTAAAACTCGTGATTTGTCGCCCTCTGGTGTGAAAAAGGTGCAGAAGCTTACAGCACCTGGTATTCCCAGGCGGTCTCCCATCCAAGTACTGACCAGACCCGAGCCTGCTTGGCTTCCGAGATCGGACGAGATCGGGCGTATTCAGGGTAGTATGGCCGTAAGCCAGGGAGGCTGTCCCTGACGCTCTACTTAAAGGGAAGGCAATATCCGTTTCTGCCGTTCATACTTACAGTTGAACTGTCTCTCTACTCTAAAGCCCGGGACACACCAGCGCGCTGCAGACAGTCCCTGCTAACACGCCACGTTGTGGCAACGTTGTGGCAACGTTGTGCGTTAGCTGGGGTGCCACACCAGACCGGAACTATATTTTACAAAACGAACACATTGTCTTGATAAAACAGCTGTAATTGAGTGCCTGACTTGCCAGTCAAGCGCAATCTTGAGATGGTGTGCATTTCAGTAAGGATTTCAATTGACATGCAGTATGAAACTGAAAGGAGGTTGCATCACTATGATGCATAACATTGCATGTATTGTATTTTCAAGTGTGTGCATTCATCCTGTTGTCATTTTGTTATGAAAGCACAAGAATCATTCAACAGGTTGCTGAGACAAATGTAAACCAGTAAAACATATGAAGAGAAACAAACCTTGAATATAAGTTCAGTTGTTTAAACAATTGACAAACTATGGTGAGGGGGTAAGAAAACACACAAATCCAGCAGCTCCTGTATTTCAATACACCGGAACCCAATATTATTGGCGAGTCGGGTAGTCCATCATCACAGTTCGAGGGCAGGCATCATTTCAGTAATTTCATCCCGTTGCATTCACATCCGTGCCTTGAATGAGATTGAATGTGATCTTTGCTCTCAAGTATGTTCCCAAGTTTTACACTTTTGTGCTTTGCATGAATGGGAATGGAACCGTGTGTGTTGAATGAGGCTCCTTGTGAGCACTGAACTTTGTCCGGTGGAGTTCCTTTTTGTGTTGCTGTAATTGTGTCATTTCTCGATGAGAAAGATTAGGCAACATTTAGTCACTTCTAGCCATGATGCTCAATTTATTTACGAATGTACCCTAGTTACTAGGGACCGTTTACGTTGGAGAACAAGATCTATTGTATGCCTGTGTATTTGGGGAAGTCAAATCTGAAATAATGATGAAATTGTGTGTATCAAAAGTTAAGACTCGTGATTTGTCGCCCTCTGGTGTGTAAAAGGTGCAAAAGCTTACAGCACCTGGTATTTCCAGGCGGTCTACCATCCAAGTACTGACCAGGCCCGAGCCTGCTTGGCTTCCGAGATCGGACGAGATCGGGCGTATTCAGGCTAGTATGGCTGTAAGCGAGGGAGGCTGTCCCTGACGCTCTACTTAAAGGGAAGGCAATATCCGTTTCTGCCGTTCATACTTACAGTTGAACTGTCTCTCTACTCTAAAGCCCGGGACACACCAGCGCGCCGCAGACAGTCCCTGCTAACACGCCACGTTGTGGCAACATTGTGGCAACGTTGTGCGTTAGCTGGGGTGCCACACCAGACCGGAACTATATATTACAAAACGAACACATTGTCTTGATAAAACAGCTGTAATTGAGTGCCTGACACGCCAGTCAAGCGCAATCTTGAGAAGGTGTGCATTTCAGTAAGGATTTCAATTGACATGCAGTATGAAACTGAAAGGAGGTTGCATCACTATGATGCATAACATTGCATGTATTGTATTTTCAAGTGTGTGCATTCATCCTGTTGTCATTTTGTTTTGAAAGCAGAAGAATCATTCAACAGGTTGCTGAGACAAATGTAAACCAGTAAAACATATGAAGAGAAACAAACCTTGAATATAAGTTCAGTTGTTTAAACATTTGACAAACTATGGTGAGGGGGTAAGAAAACACACAAATCCAGCAGCTCCTGTATTTCAATACACCAGAACCCAATATTATTGGCGAGTCGGGTAGTCCATCATCACAGTTCGAGGGCAGGCATCATTTCAGTAATTTCATCCCGTTGCATTCACATCCGTGCCTTGAATGAGATTGAATGTGATCTTTGCTCTCAAGTATGTTCCCAAGTTTTACACTTTCGTGCTTTGCATGAATGGGAATGGAACCGTGTGTGTTGAATGAGGCTCCTTGTGAGCACTGAACTTTGTCCGGTGGAGTTCCTTTTTGTGTTGCTGTAATTGTGTCATTTCTCGATGAGAAAGATTAGGCAACATTTAGTCACTTCTAGCCATGATGCTCAATTTATTTACGAATGTACCCTAGTTACTAGGGACCGTTTACGTTGGAGAACAAGATCTATTGTATGCCTGTGTATTTGGGGAAGTCAAATCTGAAATAATGATGAAATTGCGTGTATCCAAAGTTAAAACTCGTGATTTGTCGCCCTCTGGTGTGCAAAAGCTTACAGCACCTGGTATTCCCAGGCGGTCTCCCATCCAAGTACTGACCAGGCCCGAGCCTGCTTGGCTTCCGAGATCGGACGAGATCGGGCGTATTCAGGCTAGTATGGCCATAAGCCAGGGAGGCTGTTCCTGACGCTCTACTTAAAGGGAAGGCAATATCCGTTTCTGCCGTTCATACTTACAGTTGAACTGTCTCTCTACTCTAAAGCCCGGGACACACCAGCGCGCCGCAGACAGTCCCTGCTAACACGCCACGTTGTGGCAACGTTGTGCGTTAGCTGGGGTGCCACACCAGACCGGAACTATATTTTACAAAACGAACACATTGTCTTGATAAAACAGCTGTAATCGAGAGCCTGACACGCCAGTCAAGCGCAATCTTGAGAAGGTGTGCATTTCAGTAAGGATTTCAATTGACATGCAGTATGAAACTGAAAGGAGGTTGCATCACTATGATGCATAACATTGCATGTATTGTATTTTCAAGTGTGTGCATTCATCCTGTTGTCATTTTGTTTTGAAAGCAGAAGAATCATTCAACAGGTTTCTGAGACAAATGTAAACCAGTAAAACATATGAAGAGAAACAAACCTTGAATATAAGTTCAGTTGTTTAAACATTTGACAAACTATGGTGAGGGGGTAAGAAAACACACAAATCCAGCAGCTCCTGTATTTCAATACACCAGAACCCAATATTATTGGCGAGTCGGGTAGTCCATCATCACAGTTCGAGGGCAGGCATCATTTCAGTAATTTCATCCCGTTGCATTCACATCCGTGCCTTGAATGAGATTGAATGTGATCTTTGCTCTCAAGTATGTTCCCAAGTTTTACACTTTCGTGCTTTGCATGAATGGGAATGGAACCGTGTGTGTTGAATGAGTCTCCTTGTGAGCACTGAACTTTGTGCGGTGGAGTTCCTTTTTGTGTTGCTGTAATTGTGTCATTTCTTGATGAGAAAGATTAGGCAACATTGAGTCACTTCTAGCCATGATGCTCAATTAATTTACGAATGTACCCTAGTTACTAGGGACCGTTTACGTTGGAGAACAAGATCTATTGTATGCCTGTGTATTTGGGGAAGTAAAATCTGAAATAATGATGAAATTGTGTGTATCCAAAGTTAAAACTCGTGATTTGTCGCCCTCTGGTGTGTAAAAGGTGCAAAAGCTTACAGCACCTGGTATTCCCAGGCGGTCTCCCATCCAAGTACTGACCAGGCCCGAGCCTGCCTGGCTTCCGAGATCGGTCGAGATCGGGCGTATTCAGGCTAGTATGGCCGTAAGCCAGGGAGGCTGTCCTTGACGCTCTACTTAAAGGGAAGGCAATATCCGTTTCTGCCGATCATACTTACAGTTGAACTGTCTCTCTACTCTAAAGCCCGGGACACACCAGCGCGCCGCAGACAGTCCCTGCTAACACGCCACGTTGTGGCAACGTTGTGGCAACGTTGTGCGTTAGCTGGGGTGCCACACCAGACCGGAACTATATTTTACAAAACGAACACATTGTCTTGATAAAACAGCTGTAATTGAGTGCCTGACACGCCAGTCAAGCGCAATCTTGAGAAGGTGTACATTTCAGTAAGGATTTCAATTGACATGCAGTATGAAACTGAAAGGAGGTTGCATCACTATGATGCATAACATTGCATGTATTGTATTTTCAAGTGTGTGCATTCATCCTGTTGTCATTTTGTTTTGAAAGCAGAAGAATCATTCAACAGGTTGCTGAGACAAATGTAAACCAGTAAAACATATGAAGAGAAACAAACCTTGAATATAAGTTCAGTTGTTTAAACATTTGACAAACTATGGTGAGGGGGTAAGAAAACACACAAATCCAGCAGCTCCTGTACTTCAATACACCAGAATCCAATATTATTGGTGAGTCGGGTAGTCCATCATCACAGTTCGAGGGCAGGCATCATTTCAGTAATTTCATCCCGTTGCATTCACATCCGTGCCTTGAATGAGATTGAATGTGATCTTTGCTCTCAAGTATGTTCCCAAGTTTTACACTTTAGTGCTTTGCATGAATGGGAATGGAACCGTGTGTGTTGAATGAGGCTCCTTGTGAGCACTGAACTTTGTCCGGTGGAGTTCCTTTTTGTGTTGCTGTAATTGTGTCATTTCTTGATGAGAAAGATTAGGCAACATTTAGTCACTTCTAGCCATGATGCTCAATTTATTTACGAATGTACCCTAGTTACTAGGGACCGTTTACGTTGGAGAACAAGATCTATTGTATGCCTGTGTATTTGGGGAAGTCAAATCTGAAATAATGATGAAATTGTGTGTATCAAAAGTTAAAACTCGTGATTTGTCGCCCTCTGGTGTGTAAAAGGTGCAAAAGCTTACAGCACCTGGTATTCCCAGGCGGTCTCCCATCCAAGTACCGACCAGGCCCGAGCCTGCTTGGCTTCCGAGATCGGACGAGATCGGGCGTATTCAGGCTAGTATGGCCGTAAGCCAGGGAGGCTGTCCCTGATGCTCTACTTAAAGGGAAGGCAATATCCGTTTCTGCCGTTCATACTTACAGTTGAACTGTCTCTCTACTCTAAAGCCCGGGACACAGCAGCGCGCCGCAGACAGTCCCTGCTAACACGCCATGTTGTGGCAACGTTGTGGGTTAGCTGGGGTGCCACACCAGACCGGAACTATATTTTACAAAACGAACACATTGTCTTGATAAAACAGCTGTAATTGAGTGCCTGACTTGCCAGTCAAGCGCAATCTTGAGATGGTGTGCATTTCAGTAAGGATTTCAATTGACATGCAGTATGAAACTGAAAGGAGGTTGCATCACTATGATGCATAACATTGCATGTATTGTATTTTCAAGTGTGTGCATTCATCCTGTTGTCATTTTGTTTTGAAAGCACAAGAATCATTCAACAGGTTGCTGAGACAAATGTAAACCAGTAAAACATATGAAGAGAAACAAACCTTGAATATAAGTTCAGTTGTTTAAACATTTGACAAACTATGGTGAGGGGGTAAGAAAACACACAAATCCAGCAGCTCCTGTAGTTCAATACACCGGAACCCAATATTATTGGCGAGTCGGGTAGTCCATCATCACAGTTCGAGGGCAGGCATTATTTCAGTAATTTCATCCCGTTGCATTCACATCCGTGCCTTGAATGAGATTGAATGTGATCTTTGCTCTCAAGTATGTTCCCAAGTTTTACACTTTCGTGCTTTGCATGAATGGGAATGGAACCGTGTGTGTTGAATGAGGCTCCTTGTGAGCACTGAACTTTGTCCGATGGAGTTCCTTTTTGTGTTGCTGTAATTGTGTCATTTCTCGATGAGAAAGATTAGGCAACATTTAGTCACTTCTAGCCATGATGCTCAATTTATTTACGAATGTACCCTAGTTACTAGGGACCGTTTACGTTGGAGAACAAGATCTATTGTATGCCTGTGTATTTGGGGAAGTCAAATCTGAAATAATGATGAAATTGTGTGTATCAAAAGTTAAAACTCGTGATTTGTCGCCCTCTGGTGTGTAAAAGGTGCAAAAGCTTACAGCACCTGGTATTTCCAGGCGGTCTACCATCCAAGTACTGACCAGGCCCGAGCCTGCTTGGCTTCCGAGATCGGACGAGATCGGGCGTATTCAGGCTAGTATGGCTGTAAGCCAGGGAGGCTGTCCCTGACGCTCTACTTAAAGGGAAGGCAATATCCGTTTCTGCCGTTCATACTTACAGTTGAACTGTCTCTCTACTCTAAAGCCCGGGACACACCAGCGCGCCGCAGACAGTCCCTGCTAACACGCCACGTTGTGGCAACATTGTGGCAACGTTGTGCGTTAGCTGGGGTGCCACACCAGACCGGAACTATATATTACAAAACGAACACATTGTCTTGATAAAACAGCTGTAATTGAGTGCCTGACACGCCAGTCAAGCGCAATCTTGAGAAGGTGTGCATTTCAGTAAGGATTTCAATTGACATGCAGTATGAAACTGAAAGGAGGTTGCATCACTATGATGCATAACATTGCATGTATTGTATTTTCAAGTGTGTGCATTCATCCTGTTGTCATTTTGTTTTGAAAGCAGAAGAATCATTCAACAGGTTGCTGAGACAAATGTAAACCAGTAAAACATATGAAGAGAAACAAACCTTGAATATAAGTTCAGTTGTTTAAACATTTGACAAACTATGGTGAGGGGGTAAGAAAACACACAAATCCAGCAGCTCCTGTATTTCAATACACCAGAACCCAATATTATTGGCGAGTCGGGTAGTCCATCATCACAGTTCGAGGGCAGGCATCATTTCAGTAATTTCATCCCGTTGCATTCACATCCGTGCCTTGAATGAGATTGAATGTGATCTTTGCTCTCAAGTATGTTCCCAAGTTTTACACTTTCGTGCTTTGCATGAATGGGAATGGAACCGTGTGTGTTGAATGAGGCTCCTTGTGAGCACTGAACTTTGTCCGGTGGAGTTCCTTTTTGTGTTGCTGTAATTGTGTCATTTCTCGATGAGAAAGATTAGGCAACATTTAGTCACTTCTAGCCATGATGCTCAATTTATTTACGAATGTACCCTAGTTACTAGGGACCGTTTACGTTGGAGAACAAGATCTATTGTATGCCTGTGTATTTGGGGAAGTAAAATCTGAAATAATGATGAAATTGCGTGTATCCAAAGTTAAAACTCGTGATTTGTCGCCCTCTGGTGTGTAAAAGATGCAAAAGCTTACAGCACCTGGTATTCCCAGGCGGTCTCCCATGCAAGTACTGACCAGGAACGAGCCTGCTTAGCTTCCGAGATCGGACGAGATCGGGCGTATTCAGACTAGTATGGCCGTAAGCCAGGAATGCTGTCCCTGACGCTCTACTTAAAGGGAAGGCAATATCCGTTTCTGCCGTTCATACTTACAGTTGAACTGTCTCTCTACTCTAAAGCCCGGGACACACCAGCGCGCCGCAGACAGTCCCTGCTAACACGCCACGTTGTGGCAACATTGTGGCAACGTTGTGCGTTAGCTGGGGTGCCACACCAGACCGGAACTATATTTTACAAAACGAACACATTGTCTTGATAATACAGCTGTAATTGAGTGCCTGACATGCCAGTCAAGCGCAATCTTGAGAAGGTGTGCATTTCAGTAAGGATTTCAATTGACATGCAGTATGAAACTGAAAGGAGGTTGCATCACTATGATGCATAACATTGCATGTATTGTATTTTCAAGTGTGTGCATTCATCCTGTTGTCATTTTGTTTTGAAAGCACAAGAATCATTCAACAGGATGCTGAGACAAATGTAAACCAGTAAAACATATGAAGAGAAACAAACCTTGAATATAAGTTCAGTTGTTTAAACATTTGACAAACTATGGTGAGGGGTAAGAAAACACACAAATCCAGCAGCTCCTGTATTTCAATACACCAGAACCCAATATTATTGGCGAGTCGGGTAGTCCATCATCACAGTTCGAGGGCAGGCATCATTTCAGTAATTTCATCCCGTTGCATTCACATGCGTGCCTTGAATGAGATTGAATGTTATCTTTACTCACAAGTACGTTCCCAAGTTTTACACTTTCGTGGTTTGCATGAATGGGAATGGAACCGTGTGTGTTGAATGATGCTCCTTGTGAGCACTGAACTTTGTGCGGTGGAGTTCCTTTTTTGTTGCTGTAATTGTGTCATTTCTTGATGAGAAAGATTAGGCAACATTTAGTCACTTCTAGCCATGATGCTCAATTTATTGACGAATGTACCCTAGTTACTAGGGACCGTTTACGTTGGAGAACAAGATCTATTGTATGCCTGTGTATTTGGGGAAGTAAAATCTGAAATAATTATGAAATTGTGTGTATCCAAAGTTAAAACTCGTGATTTGTCGCCCTCTGGTTTATTAAAAGGTGCAGAAGCTTACAGCACCTGGTATTCCCAGGCGGTCTCCAACCCAAGTACTGAGCAGGCCCGAGCCTGCTTAGCTTCCGAGATCGGACGAGATCGGGCGTATTCAGGCTAGTATGGCCGCAAGCCAGTGAGGCTGTCCCTGACGCTCTACTTAAAGGGAAGGCAATATCCGTTTCTGCCGTTCATACTTACAGTTGAACTGTCTCTCTACTCTAAAGCCCGGGACACACCAGCGCGCCGCAGACAGTCCCTGCTAACACGCCACGTTGTGGCAACGTTGTGGCAACGTTGTGCGTTAGCTGGGGTGCCACACCAGACCGGAACTATATTTTACAAAACGAACACATTGGCTTGATAAAACAGCTGTAATTGAGTGCCTGACACGCCAGTCAAGCGCAATCTTGAGAAGGTGTGCATTTCAGTAAGGATTTCAATTGACATGCAGTATGAAACTGAAAGGAGGTTGCATCACTATGATGCATAACATTGCATGTATTGTATTTTCAAGTGTGTGCATTCATCCTGTTGTCATTTTGTTTTGAAAGCAGAAGAATCATTCAACAGGTTGCTGAGACAAATGTAAACCAGTAAAACATATGAAGAGAAACAAACCTTGAATATAAGTTCAGTTGTTTAAACATTTGACAAACTATGGTGAGGGGGTAAGAAAACACACAAATCCAGCAGCTCCTGTATTTCAATACACCAGAACCCAATATTATTGGCGAGTCGGGTAGTCCATCATCACAGTTCGAGGGCAGGCATCATTTCAGTAATTTCATCCCGTTGCATTCACATCCGTGCCTTGAATGAGATTGAATGTTATCATTACTCTCAAGTACGTTCCCAAGTTTTACACTTTCGTGCTTTGCATGAATGGGAATGGAACCGTGTGTGTTGAATGATGCTCCTTGTGAGCACTGAACTTTGTCCGGTGGAGTTCCTTTTTTGTTGCTGTAATTGTGTCATTTCTCGATGAGAAAGATTAGGCAACATTTAGTCACTTCTAGCCATGATGCTCAATTTATTTACGAATGTACCCTAGTTACTAGGGACCGTTTACGTTGGAGAACAAGATCTATTGTATGCCTGTGTATTTGGGGAAGTCAAATCTGAAATAATGATGAAATTGCGTGTATCCAAAGTTAAAACTCGTGATTTGTCGCCCTCTGGTGTGTAAAAGATGCAAAAGCTTACAGCACCTGGTATTCCCAGGCGGTCTCACATCCAAGTACTGACCAGGCCCGAGCCTGCTTAGCTTCCGAGATCGGACGAGATCAGGCGTATTCAGGCTAGTATGGCCGTAAGCCAGGGAGGCTGTCCCTGACGCTCTACTTAAAGGGAAGGCAATATCCGTTTCTGCCGCTCATACTTGCAGTTGAACTGTCTCTCTACTCTAAAGTCCGGGACACACCAGCGCGCCGCAGACAGTCCCTGCTAACACGAAACGTTGTGGCAACGTTGTGCGTTAGCTGGGGTGCCACACCAGACCGGAACTATATATTACAAAACGAACACATTGTCTTGATAATACAGCTGTAATTGAGTGCCTGACACGCCAGTCAAGCGCAATCTTGAGAAGGTGTGCATTTCAGTAAGGATTTCAATTGACATGCAGTATGAAACTGAAAGGAGGTTGCATCACTATGATGCATAACATTGCATGTATTGTATTTTCAAGTGTGTGCATTCATCCTGTTGTCATTTTGTTTTGAAAGCAGAAGAATCATTCAACAGGTTGCTGAGACAAATGTAAACCAGTAAAACATATGAAGAGAAACAAACCTTGAATATAAGTTCAGTTGTTTAAACATTTGACAAACTATGGTGAGGGGGTAAGAAAACACACAAATCCAGCAGCTCCTGTATTTCAATACACCAGAACCCAATATTATTGGCGAGTCGGGTAGTCCATCATCACAGTTCGAGGGCAGGCATCATTTCAGTAATTTCATCCCGTTGCATTCACATCCGTGCCTTGAATGAGATTGAATGTTATCATTACTCTCAAGTACGTTCCCAAGTTTTACACTTTCGTGCTTTGCATGAATGGGAATGGAACCGTGTGTGTTGAATGATGCTCCTTGTGAGCACTGAACTTTGTCCGGTGGAGTTCCTTTTTTGTTGCTGTAATTGTGTCATTTCTTGATGAGAAAGATTAGGCAACATTTAGTCACTTCTAGCCATGATGCTCAATTTATTGACGAATGTACCCTAGTTACTAGGGACCGTTTACGTTGGAGAACAAGATCTATTGTATGCCTGTGTACTTGGGGATGTAAAATCTGAAATAATGATGAAATTGCGTGTATCCAAAGTTAAAACTCGTGATTTGTCGCCCTCTGGTTTGTAAAAGGTGCAAAAGCTTACAGCAACTGGTATTCCCAGGCGGTCTCCCATCCAAGTACTGACGAGGCCCAAGCCTGCTTAGCTTCCGAGATCGGACGAGATCGGGCGTATTCAGGCTAGCATGGCCGTAAGCCAGGGAGGCTGTCCCTGACGCTCTACTTAAAGGGAAGGCAATATCCGTTTCTGCCGCTCATACTTGCAGTTGAACTGTCTCTCTACTCTAAAGTCCGGGACACACCAGCGCACCGCAGACAGTCCCTGCTAACACGAAACGTTGTGGCAACGTTGTGCGTTAGCTGGGGTGCCACACCAGACCGGAACTATATATTACAAAACGAACACATTGTCTTGATAATACAGCTGTAATTGAGTGCCTGACACGCCAGTCAAGCGCAATCTTGAGAAGGTGTGCATTTCAGTAAGGATTTCAATTGACATGCAGTATGAAACTGAAAGGAGGTTGCATCACTATGATGCATAACATTGCATGTATTGTATTTTCAAGTGTGTGCATTCATCCTGTTGTCATTTTGTTTTGAAAGCAGAAGAATCATTCAACAGGTTGCTGAGACAAATGTAAACCAGTAAAACATATGAAGAGAAACAAACCTTGAATATAAGTTCAGTTGTTTAAACATTTGACAAACTATGGTGAGGGGGTAAGAAAACACACAAATCCAGCTGCTCCTGTATTTCAATACACCAGAACCCAATATTATTGGCGAGTCGGGTAGTCCAACATCACAGTTCGAGGGCAGGCATCATTTCAGTAATTTCATCCCGTTGCATTCACATCCGTGCCTTGAATGAGATTGAATGTGATCTTTGCTCTCAAGTATGTTCCCAAGTTTTACACTTTCGTGCTTTGCATGAATGGGAATGGAACCGTGTGTGTTGAATGAGGCTCCTTGTGAGCACTGAACTTTGTCCGGTGGAGTTCCTTTTTGTGTTGCTGTAATTGTGTCATTTCTCGATGAGAAAGATTAGGCAACATTTAGTCACTTCTAGCCATGATGCTCAATTTATTTACGAATGTACCCTAGTTACTAGGGACCGTTTACGTTGGAGAACAAGATCTATTGTATGCCTGTGTATTTGGGGAAGTCAAATCTGAAATAATGATGAAATTGCGTGTATCCAAAGTTAAAACTCGTGATTTGTCGCCCTCTGGTGTGTAAAAGATGCAAAAGCTTACAGCACCTGCTATTCCCAGGCGGTCTCCCATCCAAGTACTGACCAGGCCCGAGCCTGCTTGGCTTCAGAGATCGGACGAGATCGGGCGTATTCAGGCTAGTATTTTCCGTAAGCCAGGGAGGTTGTCCCTGACGCTCTACTTAAAGGGAAGGCAATATCCGTTTCTGCCGTTCATACTTACAGTTGAACTGTCTCTCTACTCTAAAGCCCGGGACACACCAGCGCGCCGCAGACAGTCCCTGCTAACACGCCACGTTGTGGCAGCGTTGTGGCAACGTTGTGCGTTAGCTGGGGTGCCACACCAGACCGGAACTATATATTACAAAACGAACACATTGTCTTGATAAAACAGCTGTAATTGAGTGCCTGACACGCCAGTCAAGCGCAATCTTGAGAAGGTGTGCATTTCAGTAAGGATTTCAATTGACATGCAGTATGAAACTGAAAGGAGGTTGCATCACTATGATGCATAACATTGCATGTATTGTATTTTCAAGTGTGTGCATTCATCCTGTTGTCATTTTGTTTTGAAAGCAGAAGAATCATTCAACAGGTTGCTGAGACAAATGTAAACCAGTAAAACATATGAAGAGAAACAAACCTTGAATATAAGTTCAGTTGTTTAAACATTTGACAAACTATGGTGAGGGGGTAAGAAAACACACAAATCCAGCAGCTCCTGTATTTCAATACACCAGAACCCAATATTATTGGCGAGTCGGGTAGTCCATCATCACAGTTCGAGGGCAGGCATCATTTCAGTAATTTCATCCCGTTGCATTCACATCCGTGCCTTGAATGAGATTGAATGTGATCTTTGCTCTCAAGTATGTTCCCAAGTTTTACACTTTCGTGCTTTGCATGAATGGGAATGGAACCGTGTGTTTTGAATGAGGCTCCTTGTGAGCACTGAACTTTGTCCGGTGGAGTTCCTTTTTGTGTTGCTGTAATTGTGTCATTTCTCGATGAGAAAGATTAGGCAACATTTAGTCACTTCTAGCCATGATGCTCAATGTATTTACGAATGTACCCTAGTTACTAGGGACCGTTTACGTTGGAGAACAAGATCTATTGTATGCCTGTGTATTTGGGGAAGTCAAATCTGAAATAATGATGAAATTGCGTGTATCCAAAGTTAAAACTCGTGATTTGTCGCCCTCTGGTGTGTAAAAGATGCAAAAGCTTACAGCACCTGGTATTCCCAGGCGGTCTCCCATCCAAGTACTGACCAGGCCCGAGCCTGCTTAGCTTCCGAGATCGGACGAGATCGGGCGTATTCAGGCTAGTATGGCAGTAAGCCAGGGAGGCTGTCCCTGACGCTCTACTTAAAGGGAAGGCAATATCCGTTTCTGCCGCTCATACTTACAGTTGAACTGTCTCTCTACACTCATGCCGGGGACACACCAGCGCGCCGCAGACAGTCCCTGCTAACACGCCACGTTGTGGCAACGTTGTGCGTTAGCTGGGGTGCCACACCAGACCGGAACTATATTTTACAAAAAAAAACACATTGTCTTGATAAAACAGCTGTAATTGAGTGCCTGACACGCCAGTCAAGCGCAATCTTGAGAAGGTGTGCATTTCAGTAAGGATTTCAATTGACATGCAGTATGAAAATGAAAGGAGGTTGCATCACTATGATGCATAACATTGCATGTATTGTATTTTCAAGTGTGTGCATTCATCCTGTTGTCATTTTGTTTTGAAAGCAGAAGAATCATTCAACAGGTTGCTGAGACAAATGTAAACCAGTAAAACATATGAAGAGAAACAAACCTTGAATATAAGTTCAGTTGTTTAAACATTTGACAAACTATGGTGAGGGGGTAAGAAATGACACAAATCCAGCAGCTCCTGTATTTCAATACACCAGAAGCCAATATTATTGGCGAGTCGGGTAGTCCATCATCACAGTTCGAGGGCAGGCATCATTTCAGTAATTTCATCCCGTTGCATTCACATCCGTGCCTTGAATGAGATTGAATGTGATCTTTGCTCTCAAGTATGTTCCCAAGTTTTACACTTTCGTGCTTTGCATGAATGGGAATGGAACCGTGTGTGTTGAATGAGGCTCCTTGTGAGCACTGAACTTTGTCCGGTGGAGTTCCTTTTTGTGTTGCTGTAATTGTGTCATTTCTTGATGAGAAAGATTAGGCAACATTTAGTCACTTCTAGCCATGATGCTCAATTTAGTTACGAATGTACCCTAGTTACTAGGGACCGTTTACGTTGGAGAACAAGATCTATTGTATGCCTGTGTATTTGGGGAAGTAAAATCTGAAATAACGATGAAATTGTGTGTATCCAAAGTTAAAACTCGTGATTTGTCGCCCTCTGGTGTGTAAAAGGTGCAAAAGCTTACAGCACCTGGTATTCCCAGGCGGTCTCCCATCCAAGTACTGACCAGGCCCGAGCCTGCTTGGCTTCCGAGATCGGACGAGATCGGGCGTATTCAGGCTAGTATGGCCGTAAGCCAGGTAGGCTGTCCACGACGCTCTACTTAAAGGGAAGGCAATATCCGTTTCTGCCGTTCATACTTACAGTTGAACTGTCTCTCTACTCTAAAGCCCGGGACACACCAGCGCGCCGCAGACAGTCCCTGCTAACACGCCACGTTGTGGCAACGTTGTGGCAACGTTGTGCGTTAGCTGGGGTGCCACACCAGACCGGAACTATATTTTACAAAACGAACACATTGTCTTGATAAAACAGCTGTAATTGAGTGCCTGACACGCCAGTCAAGCGCAATCTTGAGAAGGTGTGCATTTCAGTAAGGATTTCAATTGACATGCAGTATGAAACTGAAAGGAGGTTGCATCACTATGATGCATAACATTGCATGTATTGTATTTTCAAGTGTGTGCATTCATCCTGTTGTCATTTTGTTTTGAAAGCAGAAGAATCATTCAACAGGTTGCTGAGACAAATGTAAACCAGTAAAACATATGAAGAGAAACAAACCTTGAATATAAGTTCAGTTGTTTAAACATTTGACAAACTATGGTGAGGGGGTAAGAAAACACACAAATCCAGCAGCTCCTGTATTTCAATACACCAGAACCCAATATTATTGGCGAGTCGGGTAGTCCATCATCACAGTTCGAGGGCAGGCATCATTTCAGTAATTTCATCCCGTTGCATTCACATCCGTGCCTTGAATGAGATTGAATGTGATCTTTGCTCTCAAGTACGTTCCAAAGTTTTACACTTTCGTGCTTTGCATGAATGGGAATGGAACCGTGTGTGTTGAATGAGACTCCTTGTGAGCACTGAACTTTGTCCGGTGGAGTTCCTTTTTGTGTTGCTGTAATTGTGTCATTTCTCGATGAGAAAGATTAGGCAACATTTAGTCACTTCTAGCCATGATGCTCAATTTATTTACGAATGTACCCTAGTTACTAGGGACCGTTTACGTTGGAGAACAAGATCTATTGTATGCCTGTGTATTTGGGGAAGTAAAATCTGAAATAATTATGAAATTGTGTGTATCCAAAGTTAAAACTCGTGATTTGTCGCCCTCTGGTGTGTAAAAGGTGCAGAAGCTTACAGCACCTGGTATTCCCAGGCGGTCTCCCATCCAAGTACTGACCAGACCCGAGCCTGCTTGGCTTCAGAGATCGGACGAGATCGGGCGTATTCAGGCTAGTATGGCCGTAAGCCAGGGAGGCTGTCCCTGACGCTCTACTTAAAGGGAAGGCAATATCCGTTTCTGCCGCTCATACTTGCAGTTGAACTGTCTCTCTACTCTAAAGTCCGGGACACACCAGCGCGCCGCAGACAGTCCCTGCTAACACGAAACGTTGTGGCAACGTTGTGCGTTAGCTGGGGTGCCACACCAGACCGGAACTATATTTTACAAAACGAACACATTGTCTTGATAATACAGCT